>NW_020622935.1:0-506 GCF_003573695.1 Papaver somniferum
TATATATATACGGAGTCAACAGCTGAAGTAGACATCATAATATGATGTCAACAACAAAAGCTAATCTCAAAAATTAAAATAAGGAAAAAAAAATTGTGTCAACATCTAAAGTTGACATCATAATACGGTGACAACAAACAAAGTTGATACCAAAACAAAACTCAGAAAATAATAATAATAAAAAATTATGTCGACAACGGAAGTTGATCCGAAAACAACAAGCAGAAGATACGAAAAAAAATAAATTGTATCAACAACCGAAATTGATCCCAAAATCGGGTGTCAACAACTGAAGTTGACCCAAAATCTGGTATCAACAACTGAAGTTGATCCCAAAAACTGATCTAATAAAATTAGTGAACCTGGCATGAATCGAACACATATCCTCTGACATGGAGTCAGTTGTGCTACCATTGCACCACAGATTCATCTCCCACGACTCACCACCCACCGCCCTCACGACACACCTTCATGCAACCACCTTCTCACCTATACCAACAACAAAA
>NW_020622936.1:0-514 GCF_003573695.1 Papaver somniferum
AAATAATACAACCATTCCTTAGCATTGCCCGCCAAAGAGAACGGGAAAGCTTTCAACATTGCTTCATCCGCATTAGTCTCCGGTGGAAGCATAGCCATGACTATGGTAGAGAAGTCCATAAGATGTTTGTTTGGATCTTCATTCACCATGCCATGAAACTTTGGTAACACTCTAATCAACCCCGACTTGATCTCGAAGGTTGAATTAGTTTGGATACACCATTGTTGTGTATCGAGCTTGTGAGAAGCTAGATCATTGAGTGTACGAGCATCCATTTCTTCTTCGTCTATATCGGAATCTGCGAACTCACTAGATGAAGAAGGAGGAAGCGGAGTGTTAACCGTTCGAAAGAGGTCCTTTAGTTGAGTGCCGGATCGAAGACGTATACCAATTGGACTTGGTTTTCCCTCTTTAAGCATTCACCAAAGATATAGTATCTGAAACAAGATTCTCGAAAATTAAGTTTGATACGATATAGAATCTACCAAGCATGAATAAAGCAAAAAAAAAAAAA
>NW_020622937.1:0-1190 GCF_003573695.1 Papaver somniferum
CTCGGGGCACCCCCAGAAAAGTGCTAAAGGCATCCTCATTTTGGATAAGGGCCACCCCAGGGCACTCATGCTGTTAAAGTGCCCCTACTCTAGATAGGGGGCACCCCCTTCTTCTTCATTTGAAAATCTTTTTTCGGCGGGAAATATTTCATCACTACTGCACGAGATTTTGGGAAAGATTTATGGAAGATTTTCATGGATATTATGCTGCAATTATGTTGCCACTTAATCAATAGGTCGCAGGACGTGTTTTTGGAAGGAAAATAATGAATAAAATATGCCCATGAATGGTTGTTGCGTTAAACATGGTAACAAATATTCTCGGATTACGCTTGAGTTATAAGATCATATTACGTGGGATTTAAGAGGATATATTCTCTGAAAATTTGTTTTTATCCAATCCAGAGAGAGTTATTTCACAGGATTCTGTTGGTTTTGGAAAGTTGGAGCGAGTCTACAACGTGTATCAATCAGTTTGGAGTGTGTAAATAACAGTTAGTTGCGTGAGAAGTTAATACAGGGAAGAAAATCCCTATCTTGCATGCAAATATTTTTTTATTGATTGCCGAGTAATGGAAGATTTTTGGGGAGTAATGAGCGAGATTTCTTGGTCATGTTCGCTATAAAAGAGTTGCTGGGATGTCAGAGAAGAGCGATGGAGAGTTAGGGAGATATTGAGCACATTACAGAGCTAGGAATTTCGAGTTGCAGAGAATAGCCATTTTCTGCTGCTGTGAAGAACATAAGACGCACATAGAACAGTCGTTGTTACTATAGTGTCAGCGACAATACTCATTTATCGTTCTTTGTAACAGCTGGTTTGTAACAGAAATAAGTGTTACAAACCCGTTTTTAATTATTTTCTCCCATATTATCATCCTTGTAAGCACCTTTTGAGCAATGAATTATCTTTTTGAGTGTGTTTGCATCATGAGAAGCTAAACCCATCACTGGGACGATGGAGGAAGATGTTTTCACCCATCTGGTAATTAAATTAATTCTTTTATAACTATGTGCATAAAATTTAATTGTTTTATGATTTCAATTAATTATTTGTTATTTTGTCTGATGTCGCAAGCTTAGTTTTGATTACTTTTGATGCGTCATGTTCACAACTTACAATTAATGTTTTATGAAATCTACTTTGGCAAAGAATAGAGTTAATATTACTTTTATTTTGAGCTATAATT
>NW_020622938.1:0-304 GCF_003573695.1 Papaver somniferum
CGGGAATTTCAAATTGCAGTGGAGGGGAGGGTGGGGGTCATTTCAAAAATCCGGCAACGCCACGTTGTGCTCTGAGGTCACACCTATCCGACCATGTGTCACATGTGACCATCCGGTCACAAATGTGACCGTAAAATGAGAAACGGCGTGACCATCGCACTTTTTCTCGACCAACCATTTCCGCACGGCCTCCCGTGGACGGCCGGTCGATGCCGGGGCCAGTAGAGTGATATTTCCGAAATTTCAAGAACGTGGCAGTGTGCTCCATGGTCACACGCATCCGACCGTGTCACACATGTGACCG
>NW_020622939.1:0-365 GCF_003573695.1 Papaver somniferum
CGGGACGAGAACATCGGGTCTGTATATGGTAATCTTGCAACCTGAGTTCAGTAATAGGTTGCAGTTTCATTCGATCTAATATATTTCACACCTCAAACCTCACCTGGACGAGAACATCGAAACTGTATATGGTAATCTTGCAACCTGAGTTCAGTAATAGGTCGCAGTTTCATCCAATCTAATATATTTCACACCTCAAATCACACCAGGGCGAGAACATCGGGTTTGTATATGGTAATCTTGCAACCAGAGTTCAGTAATAGGTTGCAGTTTCATCCAATTTGATATATTTCACACCTCAAATCCCACCTGGACGAGAACATCGGGTCTGTATATGGTAATCTTGCAACCTGAGTTCAGTAATA
>NW_020622941.1:0-460 GCF_003573695.1 Papaver somniferum
ACCTAAAGTACGTCATATTAGGGGGTACCTGTTACATGGCTCAGGGAAAGGCTACACCGCCACCGGAACCTGAGTCATGGAGATTTGGGGTCAATGAAGCCCATCCGGGAGAGGCACCTTGGATTCTTAACTTAAGCATATGACTTAGGTTGGGCGACTAAGGTAATAAGGACTCTCCCAAGGAGTGAAGAATCTTATCAAGGCGCCGAGGTACACGGTTCAGTCAAGGGTGTCGGGGGCGTTTGAAGCGTCCTTGCCATTCTTGACAAGTCTTTGCTTATACTGCACTCGGCTTGAAGAAAACCCCACTTAGGGTGCAGTCTCGTAACCATAATCCCTATAGGTAAAAGGGATAAGAGGCTACGAAAACAACTGGTTGTTGTTAAGACTGGATGGGAGTAGCTAACCTTGTATGGTAGAAGTACGCCTCCTTGAAGGGGCAACCAGGGGGAGATAAGGG
>NW_020622942.1:0-429 GCF_003573695.1 Papaver somniferum
ATTCTGTAGATATCCCGTGGCCATTTGCAAAATGGGGCATAGATATCGTCGGGCCTTTCATCGAAGGATCAGGGAAAAGACGATTTTTGATAGTAGCCACGGACTACTTCAGTAAATGGGTGGAAGCTAAAGCCTTAGCCAGGATCATAGACGTGGATGTGTTTACTTTCATATTCGAAAACATCATTTGCAGGTTCGGCATACCAGCGGAAATCGTGTCCGATAATGGTAAGCAATTACAGGGGAAAAAGATAGACATGGTCTTCGATACTTTCAAAATAAGGAAGAACAAATCTACCCCCATATACCCTCAAAGCAACGGACAAGCGGAAGCCACTAACAAGACCCTCGCCCTTATCCTCAAAAAGTAATTAGACGAACATAAGGGGCGATGGTGTGAACAGCTGCACAATGTGTTATGGGCATACA
>NW_020622943.1:0-283 GCF_003573695.1 Papaver somniferum
CGGGCGTGCATTATACGTTCGCCTGGTGTGGGGCGTGGATTATACGTCCGCCTGGGGTGGGACGTGGACTATACGTCCGCCTGGTTATGGGGCGTGGACAATATAAACGCCCGACTATATTTGGGTTTGGTCTTGGTCGCAGACCAAATTTGGTCTTGGTCGCAGACCAAATTTGGTCTGGATTTTAGTCTTTGATCAAATTTTGATCGATGGTCCGTCCCACTACGCCTATCAACTGGACACTATATTTGGGTTTAGTCGTCCATTGTGGACGCTCTTAGCG
>NW_020622944.1:0-409 GCF_003573695.1 Papaver somniferum
CGGGCTGCCCTGATTCCTTGTCACGGATTTTCCATCCAAATTTGATCGAAACAAACACCCATACCAGCTCTTTTATGACATATCACAACTACTCATGAAGTTTCAGCCCTTTAGTCCACCTAGAACATCTTCAAATTTCGATCGAAACATTCTCAGGGAGCTGCCACATTTTTCCCGCCAATTTTTAAGTTTCAAATGAAGAAGATGGTGTCCCCCTAACCAGCTGTGGGGTGCGAATAGCAGCTGCCTTTGGGGTTCCCCTTAGTAATTGAGGTGCCCCTTAACCAAATCTGGGCTCCGTATAGCAAGTGTCCTTCGGGGGTGTTCCGAGTGATTTTTCGAGCCGATTTTTCCAACAATATTTATTTTCCAAAAATACCTAAAAATACACAAAACACCATAATAAGGA
>NW_020622945.1:0-1003 GCF_003573695.1 Papaver somniferum
ATTTTCAAAAATTATAACGGGGAGGTTCGAACTCATGACCTATTGTGTCATAAGAGTGGCCTCTAACCAATGTTCCACCTTGGTTGGAATTAATAGAAAAGATAAATCAACGGTGGTGGTTTGTTCAACTTAAATATCATAATTACTTTATTAATTAGTGTTTCACTAATTGCACATCATAAATAATCTATTCGTTATAAAATGTTTTATTAATTAGTGTTTCACTTATTGCTCATAATAAATGACTAATTATTTTTTAATTATAAATGTTTTCTTAATTAATTATAATATTTATGTTTATTAATAAGTAATTTTTATAAATAATATCAATAAACATTTTTGGCGACAATGAGTAGTAGAAGAGGTGGAGGCCGAAAGATTAGTGGTGGTTAAGGGCGGAGCCAAGCACAATTATATTTATTGTTGTTCTTTTATCGTAAAAAGGGATATAAAGTCCATTTTTCACATGCATCCAACTTTCCAAGATCTTTTTCTCCCTCTTTCCTCAAAATCCTGGCTCTGTTCCTGGTTTGTGGTGGAAGAAGTAGTGACGGTGAGTGCTGGTGAGTAGTGATGGACAATATTAATTTTATGTTGCCGTTACAACATCGATAAGATTGTAGTGTGGAAGATGTGGTTGGTTGTTTTTAACACTTTTGATAAAGGAAGGTACCATATATTTCAGGGATGATATCATACAAGATAATATTTGCATGATCGTAGTTGGATCGCCCAAATGGTGCCCCTATTATTTTTGGTACTATATCGTATAAATCATGATTTTTTAATGTTAAAATAAAATTGATTGCAATACAAAAAAGAATATATACACGGGAAAAAAATAATAAAACCAATCAATTGACGACATTTTGTTCAATCTAAACCTCATACATGGCATTTGTGATTGAAAATTAGAATTGCGTCCAACAACCTACATGGGGTGGGCGGCAGTGATGGTGGCAGTGGTGGAGTCAAAAATTGACATTGAGGAGGCCTACTTTAA
>NW_020622946.1:0-252 GCF_003573695.1 Papaver somniferum
AAACAAATAGAAATACAAAGCTAACACAAGAAGAAAGAGTTCATAAAAATGTTGAATTTTATATAAGTTAACTCAAAAAGGTCTACACACTTCGTTATAAGTCTGAAATTGATTTCTGAAACTAAATAAACTCATCTTTAACAGAAAAAGTTTGAAAAATATTTTCTTTTGTCTAGGTCAAAATGGTTTATTAAAGCAAAAAAACGTAATTACAAGAATTACGAAATGGGAGGCTCAAGGCCTCCCTACCCC
>NW_020622947.1:0-1099 GCF_003573695.1 Papaver somniferum
TTTTTTTTCTGAAACGAAAATAGGGTGGACACAGTAAAGAGATATCTAGGGTTACTTAGGATATGGTGGTAATTTTGACGGGGATAATTGACTAAATCAAAGTGGTTGACCATTTTGGTGGATCCGGTTGGAAAATCTAACGGAAAGGCCATTTTATAAAAGAATTTGAAATTCTGGCCGGTTTATTAATTGTATGCTCGGAAGCCGATCAATTTCTTAATTTGCCCATATTATTTTCATTTGATTTTGGGGCAAAATATCTCCGTTTTCCTTTTTAGGTCCATTTATCTATAAACGCTAAATATCTAGGCCTTAAATATCTTCGTGCTCTTTCCACCAGAGATACACAGAGCCGAGAGAGACAGAGAGATTGAAAGAAAGAAAGAAAGCACACGCTCTTTCTACTTTCTTCTCTCTAAGGCTAAGCCTGTTTCCTTACAGTTTGTTTGTGTTGGGTCTGGGTTTCTTTGATTGCAAACCTAATAGGTATTTGTTGTTATACTTTTTGGCTTAATTTATTAAACTTTGTTTATGTGCAAAGATTTTAATTTTGAAATGATTTTAATGTTTTAATGCAGAAGGTTTGATTGTGAGGGATTAGTGGGTTGTTTGAGTAAGCTCAATAGACATGAAGAACTGGAGGAATTCAGTTGAGAACAACCAAGGTTTGTTTTAGAATTTGCCACTATGTAATGGTGAATTTGATGTTTTGGGCCCTTTATTTTAAGTAAATTATTGAGGGTTCCCAAGTAGTTCTCACTCTCACAGGCAATACCCCCTCAATTGCCAACAAGTTACACAAGTCACTGATAAAATGAATTTTTCATTGTTGGGAGTTATTTGGTGATTAGAGGTTTGGAGTCTGTTCAGTTACATTATTTGTGCCAAACCTCTAAGATCCGGAAAGAGAAAACAACAAGAATTTGATATGTGCTCACTAGCTGGTTGCAAGAATGCTTCAACCAGCATTGGGTAAGCAGGGCATAAGACTGGACACGTGGTCCCGTTTTGTTGTGGCGTGTTTAAGATCTTTTTTTGTGTTTGCTCTGTGCTAGTTAAACTTTGTTGCTAATGACGGTGCTAACAGAAGGGGTTTTCT
>NW_020622948.1:0-706 GCF_003573695.1 Papaver somniferum
ATAAATATACACAATTGTGCAGGGACCTATGATGTTTGACCATTATTTGATTCAAAAATTCTTTACGGACCAAAAAATAAACCGCGAGAAAAAACCGAGGCTAAATTCTCTCACAATAACCGGCCCCCCTGCTGTCATCGGCGGGGCCCACAAGAACCCACCACAAAAACTGAGTGTGGCGGTTTTGTCCTTGTCCCTTTTAATTTTTGGTCACTTTGTCAGGTACTTAAGATATGGCATGATACATGAGCGAAACATGCGAACCCTTATGAACCATAATGCTACAGTTATGGCCTTAAAATTAGGGTACCGCCTCGTTTTACTCTTAAAGATAACACTGTGTGCAATTAAGATATGAGACGGGTCAAGAAAGGATAATAATGGTGTATTTTGACAAATCAAGATATTGCAATACACCAACGTCACATAATGCTTGTAAACCCTGGTAAACCCTGCATGATCTATGAATTCTACAAAAAATTAATTATGATTGTAGTAATAATATAGTAGGAAAAATTGCGTCTGAAATTCAATAAGGAAGGACTATTCTGTTAAATAAGGAAAGTAAACTTCTATTTTTAACAAGTGTACTATCTCATTGACATGAATGCTTAACGTGTCAGGATATTTAGAGATTTCTTTAGGGTTTCAGCAAGAATATAGGCGTATAATTAGAGCTGACAATCAGCAGTCTAATCCTAGAATA
>NW_020622949.1:0-998 GCF_003573695.1 Papaver somniferum
CGGGGTTACAGGAGATGTTGGATTTCTTGCAGAATACACATTCTTGCGGACACCATTTTTTATATAACATTTCTTAATCTCTTACGGAAAATACACTGTTACAAACTGTTTGGTTCCCTTCTAAATACTTTGTCAAGTCTTGTGAAATTTGAAAATCTTGACTGAATTGTTCCTCAACAAGTTAAAGTGATTCCAGAGTAGCGAGAACTGAGATGATGCCTGTAAGACTTTCTCTGTAAATGCCAAAATACTTTGAAAGTCTTGTAAAAGTTGAAAATCTTGACTGAATTGTTCCTCGCCAATTTAAAGTGATTCCAAAGTAACGAGAATTGAGATGATGCCTGTAAAATTTTCTCTGTGAAGGCCAAAATATTTAGGAGTTTAACTCATGAGCAACGTTTAGACTGATCCAAGCCTGCATTAAATTGAGCTTCAGGAGTATGGGAATGAACTAGGATAGTAATATAGCTGCCAGTGTTCATTGCTGTTTAGGATTGAATATTGTTTTCTTTAGATGTAATTTGAGAGTAGAACGAATTTAAATTGCACATTGTTCGACTCAAAAGATGCTTGCCAACAATAGGTGCAAAGCCTACAACTCGAAAAATGTGATCAGCTGGGTTGTAATTAACTTCGGATAAAGGTTTTTTTATATCAAATTCTCAGCTTTTTAATTAACAGGTGTTGGGGTTTTTACATTCCTTTTTTTTGTTTTTTTCATTATTATGATACGTAAAAATAAGTGTCAGCTAGGAGTAGGAGTTCATCAAAGTGTAATATTTGTTGAACCAACTAGATTTTGCACTGCAAAATATAATTTTTAAGAGCGGCTTTTCAGAGTTGCACGTTCATTATTGATATCCTTTCTGGTTGGTTTTGGGTACTTATGGCCATACATTGTCCCGAGTCTCCTCTATAGGTTAGGTATATAGGGAAGTTGTTGTCAGTTTCCCTGATGGATATGTACACATGTAGTTACGGTTTCTTGACATTCACTC
>NW_020622950.1:0-645 GCF_003573695.1 Papaver somniferum
GTCATCAAAGCTATTTTCAAGATTGAAACGTCATCATGACTTTCATCACGGGTAAAGATGAAAATGGTTAAAGCAAAAGCTTACCAACACATATTTCGAGAAAAAGATAGGCGAGTAAACTCGGCTCGAAATAGCAAATGTGTATGTATGAAAACTATCATACTTAAACGACTTTGTCTCATGAATAGGAGATAGAATAGACTTTTGAGTGATAGATAAGTTCAAGTATCCACATACCTTTTAGTCGGATGAAGTTCCACCAGTTCCCCCAGTAGTTCTTCATCTTCGTAAGATGATCGCCATGGAGTCTGGAGCTTCAACTACACTTGACTATCCTAGACCGAGACTTAGTCATAAGTAAACTAGAAATCAATACATATAGCTTTGATCACTAATATTGACAAACATGCTTAAGATAGCAACACATGCGAGTTCGACCGATCAATGCTCTAACAATCTCCCCTTTGTCAATTTTAGTGGCAAAACTATCAATACATATGGATTACAAAATAGATAAAAACTTTGTAGCTTCTCGTCCACATGCTTGATCTCCTTGGTGCTTCAACATTACTCGAAATATTCGTCACTTCCAAGTACTCCAATGATTCCAAAGGTTGTAAGTTTAGCATCATCGTTGTTGAAGTT
>NW_020622951.1:0-266 GCF_003573695.1 Papaver somniferum
CGGGTAAGATTCCATGAGAATATTCTCATAAACCCTGAACGCGCACGAATTCATCAACTTCGAGAAGTGAACTTTTTCTGAGATCGAAAACTGGACATGAGATAACTACTACGAGACTCGAACTTCCTGAGAACGATTGATATTTAATAGTTTACGGGTAAGATTCCATGAGAATATTCTCATAAACCCTACACACGCACGAATTCGTCAACTTCGAGAAGTGAACTTGTTCCGAGATCGAAAACTGGCCATGAGATAACTACTAC
>NW_020622952.1:0-306 GCF_003573695.1 Papaver somniferum
CGGGTATGGGGAATACCCGTATGGGGCGTATTTCCCATGGATTACCCGTAACACGGTGTGTAGTTGCAGGAAATCCTACACTACACCCCTCATATGATTTCATTATTGTTCAACTCATTTTTAGATTTATACTCTTAATTTTATTGATCAATCTTTGAATGTTCTTACAAGAAAAGATAAAGGAATCAAGAATGACCTATGCTCTAGACTTTCTCTCTCCTATTTACTTGTTTCTTACTCAAAAAAGGTCTCCCTTTTCTTTACAACTTGAAAGACTATTTATAGGGAAATACATAGTGGATGACA
>NW_020622953.1:0-378 GCF_003573695.1 Papaver somniferum
CGGGTCGATCCACAGAGACTGGGGGTGTTTGGAGTTTCTAGCTATTTGGGCTCTAAATTGCTATTGGGCTTCTAATTGTGCTTTGGGCTTAGTGGGTTTTTGTAACAATGAAATGGTTTTTGGCTCATTGGGCTTTTGGATTGACTGTGAACTTATGGGCTTTTGGTCTTTTGAATGTGAACTGGGCCGTTGGTTTCTAAACAGATACAGTGGGCTTTTGTAATGACTGGACTTGTAGCCCAGAATTGAACTGGACCTGGAGCATCAGCAGTGGTGGCTTCAGCAGTAGCAGAAGCAGTGCATAGTGGTGTGTCAGGAAAACACACAGAAAAATAGATATGCTTGCAAGTATACAAGGCCAAGTTTATAGAATAGAAG
>NW_020622954.1:0-269 GCF_003573695.1 Papaver somniferum
CGGGTCTGTATATGGTAATCTTGCAACCTGAGTTAAGTGATAGGTTGCAGTTTCCTCCAATCTTATATATTTGACACCTCAAACCTCGTCCTGAACAGAACATCGGGTCTATATATGGTAATCTTGCAACCTGAGTTAAGTGAGGTTGCAGTTTCATCCAATCTGATATATTTGACACCTCGAACTTCGCCTGGACCAGAACATCGGGTCTGTAGATGGTAATCTTGCAACAAGAGTTAAGTTATAGGTTGCAGTTCCATCCAATATGA
>NW_020622955.1:0-464 GCF_003573695.1 Papaver somniferum
CGGGTCTGTATATGGTAATCTTGTAACCATAATTCAGTAATAGGTTGCAGTTTCATCCAATATGATATATTTCACACCTCAAATCCCACCTCGACGAGAACATCGGGTCTGAATATGGTAATCTCGCCACCTGAGTTCAGTAATATGTTGCAGCTTCATCCAATCTGATACATTTCACATCTCAAACCACACCCGGACGAGAACATAGGGTCTGTATATGGTAATCTTGCAACCTGAGTTCGGTAATAGGTTGCAGTTTCATCCAATCTGATATATTTCACACCTCAAGTCCCACCTGGACGAGAACATCGTGTCTGAATATGCTAATCTCGCAACTTGAGTTCAGTAATATGTTGCAGTTTCATCCAATCTAATATATTTCACACCCCAAACCCCACCGGGACGAGAACGTCGGGTCTGTATATGGTAATCTTGCAACCTGAGTTCAGTAATAGGTTGTTTCA
>NW_020622956.1:0-409 GCF_003573695.1 Papaver somniferum
CAGTCGCAAAAATACCTTGGCCAGGCTGGTTGGTGAGGTTAATTCGGGTGACGGTGAAGCTGGTTGGTGTTTTTTGTTTCATGTTGAAGGAATTGATAGTGATTTGGAAATCAACAACTCGCTGGAGTATCTGCGAGAATCCAGATATTACCGCAGATTTTGCATTATCCTATGATGTTAAGTGTTGAATGTAACATTAGTTTGATGGATGAAAGGAAATAAGAAATATCAATCTCCTCAAGTATTCAATGAAACTTCTATACTGAACTCTGCACTGAACTCTTTTAAAAAAAAAACGGATTTATGATATATAATGCACACATGGGTGGACCAAAACTCAGCTACAAAGATGCCATACTCAAAACATATCATCAAACCCAAAATCTAAAGACTGGTTTACCTCTGACGC
>NW_020622957.1:0-553 GCF_003573695.1 Papaver somniferum
TTTTTTTGAATGATAGTTGTTTTCATAAGTCGAGACAGTCTCTTTGAATGTTTCCACAAATAGAATTAAACAAATATCAAAGAATAATAAATATGATTGTCATACACCAGGAAATTCATGTTTTAGTGCACATTTGGTTCTATAGTATCGAGAAACAGAAGAAAATTGTTCCTTGTGATGCCGTTGATGGAATAGCCCATGCAATTGCATTCTAAATAGACGGTGGTGTTGGAATGATCACTATTATTGGTCGGAGAAGAAGTATGACGTTCTATATGTATCAACTAATGCCAGAAAAATTGGGATTTTAATATATTTTCTGATATTATCAAACCAAATAATATCTGAAACAAAAAGTGTATACACATAATTCATCATTTGCCACGTGTCGGAAGAATTACACGTGGAGGACGCACAGCCTGAGACATCAAGGCACGATGCCACGTCTCTACACCCAAGAGACATTTATCATCTACACATGTTCATCGTCGAGCAGATCCGACGGCTAAGAACCTAGGAACACAGAAGTATCGAGCCACTGAGAAGTACTGAA
>NW_020622958.1:0-901 GCF_003573695.1 Papaver somniferum
ACGTGACCTTCTAGGTCATCAATCCATAGATGCAATGTTGACTATATCTGAACTGTCAGTCCCCAGTATTGTCACGCTTCTCTCATATCTCCGTGTATCTGATTTGATATTTAGGGTTTCAGTAGAAACCGCAACTGACTTTATCTCCCGTTATGGGACAAGTATCTATATCTTGACTTTCAACACTTAGGGTTTGATACTTATACAACACATCTTCTTCTACTGTGCATTATCAGAAGAAATTTTGATCATAATCATACCTCCCATCAATATGTCTGGTAGTAGCACTTCTTCTCGAAATGAATCTTCGACAAAGTATGAGCCTGAGACGCCCATTCCGGTAAGTATAGCGTGTTTTTCATCGTTTTTCATGTAATCAGAAATTAATCCTGATCAAAGAAAGTGATCCATTGTAGGGCAACCAGGGGAATGAATTCCGTCTGAGACCTAAACGAACTGTCAGGGCTCCTGCGCGTTATAGGTCCGCTCGTGAAGTTGGAACTGGGACGTCTGTAAGTCTTCGACTGAAGATATTTCTTGATCGAGAAGTGTCCAGATTTTCTGAACCGTTCGTCATTGCAGGTTGATGTTCATGTTGTTGTCGAAGCCAGGAAGAAGGAGGATGGAAAGTACGTGGTTGCAGCTGAGAGCGATGGCGTCATTCATGCTGAGAACTCGGAGAACTCCGTAGGTGCTGATCCTAGGGTTTCTGTTCGTGAATTCCCAACGGATGGACTCCCATTCGATACCCCCATGTTTAATGTTTTCCCAGATAATCAACTGGTTGATGGTTTCATCGTCCCCAAATGCTATGCATCTCTTTATACCAAAATCTGGAAAAGGTACGGGCATATTGCTACTACCGAAGTGTGGAGAGGTTTTCCGCAGACCTTGCTGACCA
>NW_020622959.1:0-485 GCF_003573695.1 Papaver somniferum
CATACGGGTACGCACACTTGTCCAGATTTCCAACAACCGCCGGTACGCGTTGATCGCTGTCGTATGCGTCAAAAATAAATTACTTTCTCACTACTCAAAATATATAATATAGCAAGGGCAAGAAAGGATCGTTCTCACAGAGAGGACTAAGGTTGTCAAGTTGTTTCAGTTTCCTATAAATGATAATGGGAAATTTTCGGATTTTTATAAACTAAAAGTAAAATAAAAGAAAACAAAACAATAAAGCATGCAAATCAAGGATGAGAAAATATTGGATAAAGGTTTCATCTTCAATTGTAAAGAAGTTTTTGAATGTATGAATAGAATTCGTATTTAATCTCACTATCATCAAAAGCCCTAGAATACCTTATTGCAAGAATACTCTGAAAATCTTCTAAGTTCATCAACACACACATTAGAGCTGCGTATGTGAATTCTACCTAAAAAATAACCTAACGCCTTGCGCTAATTAAGTTCAATTCCTA
>NW_020622961.1:0-410 GCF_003573695.1 Papaver somniferum
TTGTTGCTCAGCCCCTGCCAACTTTTCTTAATAAATACGTGTCTTTGTCAATAATTTTTTAAAAAATTATTATTTAATTTAACTAATTCACCAACACCGGCCACGGTAGTGAAATCTCTCTAGAGCATTTTTCAAACACGTTACGAGCGTTCCAGAGAAATAAGGCTGACATAATCTGAGATCCATGGTAACTATGGTTTTAATGAAAATGGAAAAAAATTCAATGAATAAAATAATGATTGCTTTGAAAAATGAATAGAGTCATTTACAAGGATTCATTTGTTCAATACAATAATGGTTAGTTTGAAGGTTTAAGAAAATGATTATTAGGGTTTACATGAGAGAGATTTTGGATGATTTACGGGTAAACAATGAAGGGAGCTATGCTTATACTTTGGATGTAATTTTTT
>NW_020622962.1:0-361 GCF_003573695.1 Papaver somniferum
GCATACCCGTACGCGTACCCAAGCTAGTTATTTCTCAAATCGGTAGTTCATGGACTTAAAACAATAAATTATAAGGAATGCAATCTTTGCAAACCGTGGGTACATTGTTCATGAATTGATTCAAATGAATCAAACCGATTTTGTTTCAGTTGTGTCTATGTATAAAGTCTTAAGCAATTGAACAACTCTTGAACTAGTTCTTATGAGTCATTTGAAGTAGTTATGAGAAAGATGAATACGGTTAATATGAAAGCACTCATATGGCTAACCATTGGTCAACCATTTGTGAACCAACCAATGTACACGTTTAGGTACAGTTACTCAAACCTAAATGAATACATTTCATTTGTGTGTGACAAGC
>NW_020622963.1:0-1124 GCF_003573695.1 Papaver somniferum
TATATATGTTAACTCAAAAAGGTCTACACACTTCATTATATGTCAGAAGTTGATTTCTGAGACTAAATTGTAAACTAGATAAACTCATCTTTAACAGAAAAAGTTTAAAAAGTGTATTGTAATCACAATTAATATGTTCAAAGGCATTACGTGTAGTAAAAATTACATTTCTATGTATGTTAATTCAAGAACATATGAAGGAAGTCAAATTTCACAATAGAAGAAAGACGAAAGACCAAGCAGAACTAATCCAAATCCTAATAAATTTCATCTATCTTGAATCAAATAGAAAGACAAAGCCAACACAAAAAGAAAGAGTTCATAAAAATGTTGAATTTTATTTACGTTAACTCAAAAAAGTCTACACACTTCAATCGGTAGTTGATTTTTGAGACTAAATTGTAAACTAGATAAATTCATCTTTAATAGAAAAAAATGTATTGTAATTACAATTAATATGTTCTAATGCACTACGTCTAGTAAAAATTGCATTTCTATATACATTGATTCAAGAAAATATGAAGGAAGGCAAATTTCACAATAGAAGAAGGATGAAAGACCAAGAAGAACTAATCCAAATCCTAACAAATTTCATCTATCTTGAATCAAATAGAAAGAAAGCCAACACAAAAAGAAAGAGTGCATAAAAATGTTGAATTTTATATACATTAACTCAAAAAAGTCTACACACTTCATCATAAGTCGGAAGTTGATTTCTGAGACTAAATTATAAACTAGATAAATTCATCTTTAATAGAAAAAGTTTGAAAAATGTATTGTAATCACAATTATTATGTTCTAAGGCAGTACGCCTAGTAAAATTTACATTTCTATGTATGTTGATTCAAGAACATATGAAGGAAGTCAAATTTCACAATAAAAGAAGGACGAACGACCAAGAAGAACTAATCCAAATCCTAACAAGTTTCATCTATCTTGAATCAAATAGAAAGACAAAGCAACACAAAAACAAAGAGTTCATAAAAATTTTGAATTTTATTTACGTTAACTCAAAAAAGTCTACACAGTTCGTTTTAAGTCGGGAATTGATTTCTCAGACTAAATTGTAAACTAGATAAACTTATTTTTAACAGAAATAGTTTGAAAAATGTATTGTAATCACA
>NW_020622964.1:0-544 GCF_003573695.1 Papaver somniferum
AAACTTCGGTATAAGTCGGAAATTGAGTTCTGAGACTAAATTGTAAACTAGATAAACTCATCATTGACAGAAAAGTTTGAAAAATGTATTTTAATCACAAATTATATGTTCTAAGGAATTACGTCTAGTAAAATTTGCATTTCTATGTACGTTAATTCAAGAAAATATGAAGGAAGCCAAATTTCCCAATAGAAGAAGGATGAAAGACCAGCCAAAATTTATCCAAATTGTAACAAATTTCATCTATCTTGAATAAAATAGAAAGACAAAGCCAACACAAAAAGAAAGAGTTCATAAAAATGTTGAACTTTATATACGTTAACTCAAAAAAGTTGACACATTTCGTTATAAGTCGGAAATTGATTTCTGAGACTAAATTGTAAACTAGATAAACTCATCTTTAAAAGAAAAAGTTTGAGAAATGTAATGTAATTACAATTAATATGTTCTAAGGCAATACGTCTAGTAAAAATTGCATTTCTATGTACGTTGATTCAAGAAAATATGAAGCAAGTCAAATTTCACAATAGTAGAAGGATGAAAG
>NW_020622965.1:0-1039 GCF_003573695.1 Papaver somniferum
GGAATTTGCGAGCCCGATTGAATATAAGAAATAACTTGGACGGTATCAAAAACCAATATCCAAGTGTCAATAAATTTAATCAACAACCAAAGGTTGGATTCACAATTGATTGAACTTACGCACAACCTGTGATATTTCAATTATATAAACAAATATAATGCGCAAAAGAAATAACACAGACACCAGAAAATTTGTTAACGTGGAAATCGCAAATGCAGAAAAACCCCGGGACTTAGTCCAGATTTGAACACCACACTGTATTAATCCACTACATACACTAGCCTACTACCAAGATAACTTCGGTCTGGAATGTAGTTGAGCCCTAATCAATCTCACACTGATCAAGGTACATTTCTGTTCCTTACGCCTGATGAACCACGCCGGATTCTGCGCACTTGATTTCCTTAGTTGATCTCACCCACAAATAAGAGTTGTTACGACCCGAAGTCGAATACTTGATAAACAAATCTGTCTCACACAGAAAAAGTCTATTGAATAGATAAATTTGTCTCCCACAGATACACATATGAGTTTTGTTCCGTCTTTTGATAAATCAAGGTGAACAAGAACCAATTGATAAACCAGACTTATATTCCCGAAGAACAACCTAGTATTATCAATCACCTCACACTAATCTTAATCGATTAAAGAAACAAGATATTGTGGAATCACAAATGATGAGACGAAGATGTTTGTGACTACTTTTCAATCTTGCCTACCGGAGAATAAATCTCGAGCAAATCTTAAAGAAGATAGTACTCAACATAATAAAAAACAACAAGATCAGAACACGTAACTACAAAGAAAATTGTTGAGTATGGCTTCATAATAAAGTCTTCAAGTCGTTAACCTACAGGGTTTCGTGAAAAACCTAAGGTTAAAGGAGAATCGACTCTAGTCGTAACTAGTATCACACATGAGGTGTGGGGATTAGGTTTCCCAGTTGCTAGAGTTCTCCTTTATATACTCTTCAAATCAGGGTTTGCAATCAATGTTACATTAGTAACAAAGCATTCAATTTTCACCGTTAGATGAAAAC
>NW_020622966.1:0-638 GCF_003573695.1 Papaver somniferum
GCGGAACTGTCGTCGAGCATGCCGGAACTAGTACTCGGCATAGTAATTTAATTTTTTTTGAACTAATTCAATTTTCTTTTCATTCATTCCTTAGATTGTGACATACATTGATCCAACAAATTCAAAACCGCTTGGTCCGGATACGTCTGAATACTATAAAATGCCTCCGGTATGTTACAAAACAATACTTTTCACCTAGTTTTTAGAACTTTATGTGGGGATTTCTTGTAATGAACCTTATAATCTCCCATTGTTGTCCTTATGTAGGGAATAAAATATCCAAACGAAGCAATCGCTTGGGATAAAAAGACGGCTCTTAAGAACATGTATGTGTTGGTGAGGAATACCCAAGGTTCAAATACCTGTTTTGAGATGGTTTGCGAGAGAAGTTGGCAGTACAATAAGAAGGATATCCATAAGAAAAAGGGTTATTTATATCCAAAGAAGACTAATAGGGTATACAAGACTCGTACGAGGAAGAATAATTTCCCATTTAAGCTTGTATTCCATCTAAGAGACAAAGAAAAGGAATGGGATTGTACGGTGTGGTTTGGCTGTCATAACCACCGGGATCCGAACGATTTTGTTGGTCACTCCCTAGTGGCGAAGCTAAAACCTCATGAATTCGAGGATCTAAA
>NW_020622967.1:0-783 GCF_003573695.1 Papaver somniferum
GGGTTTCACGTTGTCTCGCAACAATTGGGACACCTAAGTGGAGCGGTTGAGGAGAATCTCACCCAATGCCAATACATAAGAAAGAAGATGGCCGCCCGACTAGAAAATGACAAGTAGTTTCATATCTCAATGATGCTAGAAGATTCCATGGAGGACAAAGAAGCAAACTTTAAAGATTTGCTAACTAGTGTTAAAAGCCTACAGGGAAATGCACCGGTCAAATGGGAGCATTGGTTGAGAATGCCGGAGTGTGGCTATCTATTAGCGGATATGTGGAATTACGTAGTACATTTTTTTAGTATGGGACTATCTATAGCATTTGCACCGAAACATGCGGTTTGCGTGGAGCAACTCAAGGGAACAAATTAAAGAGCATTTGAGTACCAAGTGCGATCCATCCGGACATGTTTATACCGAGGCGCAATACAAGGAGGAGCCGGCTAAAAAGAAAAGAGGTCATGCGCGGAAAAAAACAACTAAACCAATGGTTTCAACCTTGAATCCAAATAACAATCCACTTCTTGAGAGTCAAGCAAGTGTGGAATTTGTTGGAAAGAAAAGGGGTCGGTCAAGGAAGGATTCAACTACACCAATGGTCTCAAACTTGAATCCAAATGGCACTCTACCTCTTAAGAGTCAAGCAAGCCAAGGAGATGTTGCGAAGAAAAGAGGTCGTCCAAGGAAGGTAGTACTACCGGTGTTGTAAGAGTATCGTGTATAACTCCATCCAATTATTCAAGAGTTCTTTATTGGTACCGACGACGTCCCAAAAGATGGAAATTG
>NW_020622968.1:0-645 GCF_003573695.1 Papaver somniferum
GAGTCTGTAGTTCAAATTAATAAAATAGGGTAGGTGAATGCCAACTTTTACGCACAATGAATTACATATGTCCGGTGCATAGGCTTGTAATAATAATATGGAAAGTAAAGCAAAACAACACAACAAGATTTTATTAAGGAGGAAACCGTTAATGATGAAAAACCCGGGACTTAGTCCAGTTTTGAATACTCACTGAATTAAATGATAGACATATTTTTGTGTCTATCTTGATCTCAATACTATATATTGTTGGCACTCAATTTCGTATTTACTTATAGTGTTTTTTTTTGTGTTTGTAGGTATTTTTGGGGAATAAACATTTTAATTGATATATGATTTGAATTAATTGGTTGTCATTTAATTTGATGAGGTATGCTTAGCTTAAATGTTTTGATACATCATGCTTAGGATTTACAACTAATCTTTTGAGAATCTACCTTGGCAAAACCAGAGTCCATGTTAATTTTATTCATTGAGCTTTAATTGTTGAGAATAAATAAATTGAACCCTATGTTATGAATTCGACGAAATCCTAGTCCCAGTAACACTCTTCATCCTGTGACAATATTTTGTGTATATTTTTTCTTTTCTTTTAGTTTATTAATTCTTAAAATCAATTTATCAAGTCCGAGTGAACGACAACTC
>NW_020622969.1:0-621 GCF_003573695.1 Papaver somniferum
GGGTTTCACGTTGTCTCGCAACAATTGGGACACCTAAGTGGAGCGGTTGAGGAGAATCTCACCCAATGCCAATACATAAGAAAGAAGATGGCCGCCCGACTAGAAAATGACAAGTAGTTTCATATCTCAATGATGCTAGAAGATTCCATGGAGGACAAAGAAGCAAACTTTAAAGATTTGCTAACTAGTGTTAAAAGCCTACAGGGAAATGCACCGGTCAAATGGGAGCATTGGTTGAGAATGCCGGAGTGTGGCTATCTATTAGCGGATATGTGGAATTACGTAGTACATTTTTTTAGTATGGGACTATCTATAGCATTTGCACCGAAACATGCGGTTTGGTGGATAAAAATCATTTTATTGGTCTACAACTTAACAAGGATTGTCCATTACCTCCTCTTTGTAGGTTTAGTTTTTGGAAGAAGTTCACAAACAACAAGAGCAAGGAATGGATGAAACTTTATGAGGACAACATCACCCTTTGGAATGTTTTAGATGAGTCTAGGGAATGTCCCATAGATTTGAGTAAAGAAGGTTCAATAGATTTGAATGAACTCCCTCCAATAGATTTAAGTGATGATTGATTATGGTAGGAACTAAGGAATCTTTTTGGAGTACTTT
>NW_020622970.1:0-657 GCF_003573695.1 Papaver somniferum
ATGGTAGTAGTTCTTCGAAGGTTAACGGTCAGCGATTGAAGCCCTTTTTAGAGCCTTTTCCTACAGGTGATGTTGAGGAGGTCCCTCTGGAGGACCCTGTTTACCTTGATTTACCATCGAGGCGATTTTGTATGTTGTATAATATTTTTGTAAGTTTTTGGTTACACTTCACCCAGGTACTATCTTTCCGACTTCTCTCTTTACTATTTCCTCATGTTACTTATATTTTTGTTATTTGATTAGAAACATTGAGGACAATGTTAGATTTAAGTTTGGGGGTGGGGTAGAACTTTTTGTTACCTTTTCGTTGCAATAATTAAACTCCAGAGCCTAGAAATTTGTCCCTATTAAGGATGGCACTAACCAATCCAAGTGGATGGAAGCATTTTTGTTGTAGGAGTTGAGGAACCAATCTGACTAGATGGCAACATCTAAAGAGTCTATTCATAAAAGCACAGAGCTAAGGTGTTAGAAATAACCTGATAGTTTCACCATATCTCGTTGAGTCCTTTTCACTTCTGTTTTTATTTTGTTTTGTTTTTAAACTATGTTTCTCTAGCTAAGTGATTAGGTGGGGCTCAAGATTCAAGTTGTTACCAATGCTAGGGTGAATTAGAGTGATTGAGATATCAAAAAAAAAAATGTAGAAAAAAAAAA
>NW_020622971.1:0-461 GCF_003573695.1 Papaver somniferum
AACTAATCCGGTCAGCTGAAGATATGTCCCTGTGAACACTATAAACCTCCAAAACGGTATGTAAATTCATTCTCAATCGAAAAATGTAAGTGATATTCAAATAATGCATAGATGGGATAAGTAAATCATTCCCATTAGCAACAAATTCAGATTATTTGACAGTTTTTATTGGTGGAACACGCTCTAAATCAGCTGAAATAATTTCCGAGGAACAAGAGCTCAATGGAGCAATAATATCACGACTCATAGACCCATTATCATCTAAAACGGTTTCATTATTAATATCATCAAGACGAAAAAATTCAGAACTTAATGGATTAAGGGTCAAGGTCGGATCTTTCTCGACTGATGGAACTAGTCGAGACTCGGACAAAACTAGAGGTTCTAATTTGGGGTTCCATTTATTAGTGTCTAGCAACGATGCGGAGTCTAACAAGGCATTGACTTCACAAATAACACTA
>NW_020622972.1:0-373 GCF_003573695.1 Papaver somniferum
CGGTCCCGCACGTCCCATTATTTTATTATTATTATTATTTTATGTTCCTCATCCCATGGAAACTCCTTGATTTCAACAAATTCCTTGGTTTCAACAAATTTCTTGATTTTGTGATATTTCCCTAAAATCATCAAAATATTATAAATTAGGAAAAAAATGCCTTGGGACCGGCTCCTAGGCCGGCCATGCCTTGGCCCAGCCGGTCCCAGACTACATGATTCTTTCATTATTTTATAATTTTATTCCTTCATCTCATGAAGTTTCCCGGTTTTATCAAAAATCCATGATTTCTTCATATTTTCTCAAAATGTTGCTCAACCGCACACATGAAAATATCAAAACTCTCAGGAATGAGATACGGACATTATGGTAA
>NW_020622973.1:0-985 GCF_003573695.1 Papaver somniferum
CGGTCCGGCCCGGGAGGACACGGGGCACCGGCCCAGACGCCCCGCCGACACCCGGCGGTCCATTCGAACGCCGTATTGAACGAAAATGATCCTTTATTCCCCCGCGGCGCCAGAGGAACGATACGAGCGCCGATCCTTCGCGGGCCGGCCCAGGAGGACTCTGGCCATCGGCCTCGACTCACCTCTAGCGCACCGCGGTCCATTCGAACCCTGTTTCGAACGAAAATGGTCCATTAATCCCTCGTGGCGCTAGTCGGACAGGGCGAGCGTCGTGCCGCCGCGGGCCGGCCCGGGGGGACTCGGGTTAGCGGCCCCGACGCACCTCTCACACCCCGAAGACCATTCGAACGCTTAATTGAACAGAAATGATCCATTATCCACCCGTGGCGCTGGGAGGGCGGGACGAACGCAGTGCCTTCACTGATCGGCGCAGGAGGGCTGGCGCTGCCCGCCCGGACGCGAGTCCCACACGCCACGGGCCATACGAGCCCGCCAAACGATCATTAATGGTCCTTTATTCCCCGCGGACGACAAGGGCGAGGTGCCCACGCGCACTCAACGGCATCGCGAGACGGACAGCGGGCCGACTACCGAGACTGGTCTGTCGGTCAGTCAGCAGGCCGGCCGGCCAGCCCAGGCTTGCGCCGGGACGGATCGAAAATGAGCCGTCAGTCCGGGGACTCACTCTTGCGCTCCGGGCAGGGCTAAATGAAAGAAAAGAAGGGGTGATGCCAACGACATGGGGAGTTCCCAGGCGGTCTCCCATCCAAGTACTAACCCCACCCAGCGCTGCTTGACTTCGGTGTTCGGATGAGAACCGGTAGACCCAGCGCGGTATGGCCGTTGGCTGAAGGGACTCGGGCGCGGAGACCCCTTGAGCCGGCCGGGCCCCCGATCCCAAGTGACTCGACATCGAGGACGCGATTCAAAACGAGACTCTGCTTCACGCACAAGGCCTAGCATATCTCCATGGCACACACATAGG
>NW_020622974.1:0-472 GCF_003573695.1 Papaver somniferum
ACAAACGGTCTCAGAAAAGCCAAAGGCGCCTGATTGACTGACATTCACAAATGGTCTCAGGAAAGTCAAAGGCACCTGACTGACTGACAAATTCACAAAAGGTCTCAGGAAAGCCAAAGGCGCCTGATTGACTGAAAATCACAAAAGGTCTCAGAAAATCCAAAGGCACCTGATCACCTAATAAATCCGCAAAAGGTCTCAGGAAAGCCAAAGGCGCCTGATTGACTGACATTCACAAAAGGTCTCAGGAAAGCCAAAGGCACCTGATCACCTGAAAAATCCGCAAAAGGTCTCAGAAAGCCAAAGGCACCCGTCCGAAATACAAACGAGTGGGAGTAAGCGTGTTTCACTAATGCCCACTCAACCCAACACTCTTTCGAAGGGGGAGTAGGCGTGTTTCACTAACGCCCACCCCACCTAGCACCTTCTCAACAAAAGAAGGGGGAGTAGGCGCGTTTCACTAACGTCCCCC
>NW_020622975.1:0-496 GCF_003573695.1 Papaver somniferum
AGATATTGCGATACGAGATTGGCTTCCGTTGAGTAGATCCGGTGATTTCACAGCCTCAGAATGTTTTGGTTGACTTACCTGCATCAGAAAATTGAAATGAAAGTTGTACCTTGTTTTTGCAGTGAAACCATTTAAGCAAAATGCACAACTGACTCACAATCAAATAACTAACCACATATCTCGTTCTATAAGGTTCTCTAAAATATACACTAACGTCCGTGATTCATATAGCTGATAACATATTCGTCTCTTATATAAAACAAGATATATATATATATATATATATATATATATATATATAGTTTGTGTAAAAACATATCCAATGAGTTAATAAAGCAAACAAGCATAGCAACCAACCTTTTGGTCCAAGACGGTTTGATTTGATGGCCAACAAATTTCAGCATCACCAACATCTTTTAAAGTTTTTATCCCAGAAGATGTGCCAAAGGGTAATTTGATGGTTTCATTTAGTACTTCACTAACCATGACGCTATAG
>NW_020622976.1:0-1160 GCF_003573695.1 Papaver somniferum
AAAAGAGCAAAGACACGGGAGAAAGCCGGTGGAATCTCTAGCGGAAAAGAAGTGAAGAATGTGTTATGGAAGACTCAAGGATAAAAATGGGCTTAAAAAGGAAGAAATTGTTCTTAAAGAAGAAGTGGGCTCAAGATTACCTAAGCCCAAAATCCAATTCCTAAGCCCACTGTAGCATTGTCGAATTCATTGGTTCATGTATCTGGTAGACCACTTTAAAATCTATTGTTTTTTTTCAAACCTGTAAAGGTAAGGACAATCAACCTGTTTGGGGAAGTTTGGGGTATTGGTCCAGCTACAGCTCTTAAACTGTATGAAAAAGGCCACCGCACGTTGAATGATTTGAAGAATGAGGACTCACTAACACATTCACAGAGGGTAGGCTTGGAGTATTTCGAAGATATCAAGAAAAGGATTCCGCGCAATGAGGTCTGATATAGATGTCTGTCTTAGAACTCGAAGGATTGTAGTATTATTGACTTCAAACTCATTATAGTCACATGACCTCTATTAAGTTTTATTTCTCCTTTGGTCATAGGTTCAAGATATGGAGCTTCTACTTCAGAAAGCTGGTGAAGAAGTTTTACCTGGGGTGAGAGAGACGATTGTTCCGTTCTCAAGTGTGATATTTTGTAGTGAGGAGCCTTTGATCACTATGTGTATTTGTTTCCTTGGTGACCGTCATGATTCCATTTTTTTATTGTCATGTTGTTGCAGGTAAGCGTTGTCTGCGGAGGATCATTTAGACGCGGTAAAGCTACTTGTGGGGACATGGACATTGTAATTACACACCCTGATGGGACAAGGTCAAGTTCGCTTCTTAAGAAAATGTTTTCCCTTACTTTGATATTTCTCTCGGCTTAAATCTGTCCATAATAATTACATTTTCCGCACTTAATCCCGTCTGTCTAGTTTCTCCCAGATTTTTGTGGTTCTGGTTGTCCTATTGGTTTAGTAAAGCTAACCCACTTTGTCCAATATCTGCAGTCATAAAGGTTTTCTTGCAAAATACGTGAAGCATCTGAAGGATCTAAACTTCTTAAGAGAAGATTTGATCTTCAGCACCCACAGCGAAGAGGTATTAGCATCTCTTATTTCGGCGTATGTTATGGTAAAGGTCAATCTGTTGCATATTTGACTGTAAAAAAAAAAAAAAAAAA
>NW_020622977.1:0-457 GCF_003573695.1 Papaver somniferum
GTTCTCGGTGGACGGGTCCTTTTATTGTTCGCACTGTCTTTCCTCATGGAGCTGTTGAGATCGAGACACCGGATGGTAGTAGTTCTTCGAAGGTTAACGGTCAGAGATTGAAACCCTTTTTAGAGCCCTTTCGTACAGATGATATTGAGGAGGTCCCTCTGGAGGACCCTGTTTACCCTTGATTGCAGATCGAGGCAATTGTATGTTGTTGTATATTAGTTTTTGATTTCTCTCTTCACCCAGGTACTATCTTTCCGACTTCTCTCTTTACTAATTACTCATGTTACTTTACTGTTTGGTATTACTCTTTAATTAGAAACATTGAGGACAATGTTAGATTTAAGTTTGGGGGTGGGGAAGAAACTTTTTGTTAGCTTTTAGTTGCAATAAATAAACTCCAGAGCCTAGAAATTTATGCCTATTAAGGATGGCACTAACCAATCTAAGTGGATGGAAG
>NW_020622978.1:0-542 GCF_003573695.1 Papaver somniferum
GTTGGCTAGGTCCGTGGAGCGGTGGATGGCACTTGGCTGGCTTAGGTCACAAAGAAGCAGAGATGGCACGACTGGCTCCTGATTCGTGGAACGGTGGAAATTGGCTTCAGTTGTGGAAACTGGCTTCAGTCCGCGGAATGGTGGAATTGGCTTCAGTCCGCGGAATGGTGGAAATTGGCTTCAGTTGTGGAAACTGGCTTCAGCCCGTGGAATGGTGGAAATTGGCTTCAGTCCGCGGGATGATGGAAATCGGTTTTAGTTGTGGAAACTGGCTTCGGTCCGCGGAATGGTGGAAATTGGCTTCAGTTGTGGAAACTGGCTTCAGTCCGTGGAATGGTGGAAACTGGCTTCAGTCCGTGGAATGGTAAAAATATGGCGCTGGAACTTTTAATACCAAATGGTGACGGTGGCGTTGATGGCTTCAGTCCGTGGAACGGTGGAAATGACACTTGGAAGGCTTGCTGGCTGGATCGCGGAATGCTAGAGCGTTGGCGCTAACTTAACCATAGAGTGTCGGAGTCATGGAGAGTTGGCTTTGACCA
>NW_020622979.1:0-557 GCF_003573695.1 Papaver somniferum
TAGTGATAGATTTTTTGGGCTCTAAATTTGCACATCCACATGTTATGCTAAGGTACCTTCAGTTTCACATCGTAGAATTAGAAGTCTGAATTGGAAACAACACTCAAGTGTTTGCCTTCATTCATCAGTAAATTTCAGTTCCTGCATATGGTACTAATGTGTTAGCTAGGTACCTAGCCATAATTGAGCTTTCCTATGGAGATGTAAACGTAGCATTATTCAAAGACAAATAATTAGCTTTGCTTGTTTTAGTTAACATCAGAGTTGATACGTAAATCATATTAGCTATCACACAGAACCTTGCCTACTTGACTCAAAGACTCGAGAAAGATACACACAGAGTATAGCATAGGATACCATTACCACAATGGATAATTTCGAATGCTAGCCTGAACCAACTTCACTTAACTATCAGGTGGTTTTAAAGCAATAGAAAATATCCAACAATAAAGCAGCTAGATAGAGAGAAAATATCAGGTGGTCTAAAAACCTGATATAGGGCTTGTTTTGTTACTCACTTAACTATCAGGTGGTCTGAAAGAAAGAGAAAATATCCA
>NW_020622980.1:0-611 GCF_003573695.1 Papaver somniferum
TGAGGACAAGCCTTGTTTGCAGGGGCCTGGGATGTTGCCACACCAGTACCGATTACTCCATATTTCCTTATTTATCTTCTATCTCTTTCTTAGAAGTAACCTTATTTAGTTTTTGAGTGTTCCCTTATTTAGTGTGATTGCTTTTCTTAGAACTTGCTTGAATTATGATTTCCCAGACTATATAAATATGTTGTAGAACTCTCTTTGAACACATTTCAAATTATTAAGTTTGTCTTAATCGGTGGTTAATCCCCAATCAAAGGATTTCTATCTTTTCTCATAGTTTTGGTAGAAATCCATTAATTTTGGTGTAGGATCTTAATAGAGTTAAAAACCTGATTATTTTTATGCTGAGCCGTCCAGGTAATGGAGATGGCTTGATTAAGAGTCAATATAAATCGAGAGAAATCATAATTATTATTGGAGCTTAAAAGATGGTTTTTTTTCTTCTTAAGGCAGCGACAGAAGAAGAAAGTCATTCCTCTATCATCATCGTGAGCTTGAAATCACCAAACCCATTCACATGATTCACAATTCAATAATCTTTACACAAACTGATGTTGACCTTTTTCTACTTGATTTTTTTTTTTTATTCTTCTAAGATTTTGTTC
>NW_020622981.1:0-578 GCF_003573695.1 Papaver somniferum
ATCAAGAAGATGGATATAGAAAAACATAGATGGTTTTGATGTTTACTAGGTGAACGGTGTTTCTCATATCTGTCTGAAGGCCTCCGCCAAAATGAACCTATCCTAATGGACCGAGATACTAGTCTGACTAATATCAACACACTGGCATATACAAGGGAACCAGTGATTGATAATCCTAACTCTAGGTCAACACAACTGGCATATACCAGGGTTCCAGTGGTCGACTTTATTGAATTTATTCCAGTTGGTCAGATGGTCTGGTCTTTTTTTTTTGGTATCTCAATCACTCTAATTCACCCTAGCATTGGTAAAAACTTGAATAGTGAGCCCCACCTAATCACTTAGAGAAACATAGTTTAAAAACAAAACAAAATAAAAACAGAAGTGAAAAAGACTCAACGAGATATGGTGAAACTATCATGTTATCACTAACACCTGAGCTCTGTGCTTTTATGAATAGACTCTTTAGATGTTACCATCTAGTCATATTGGTTCCTCAACTCCTACAACCAAAATGCTTCCATCCACTTAGATTGGTTAGTGCCATCCTTAATAGGGATAAATTTCTAGGCTCTGGA
>NW_020622982.1:0-700 GCF_003573695.1 Papaver somniferum
CATTTATGCAAACAAGTTAACTCCATCCATATTACATTTTACACGTCAAGGTGAATATTCATCCGACCTTCCTAAAATTTCAGGAGAACCTACACAACACAATAAACAACAACTTATACAAATTTCACATAATACTAACGGTTCAAACAAAACTTATTGAACTAAAATGACATTTTAAAAACTTGGCAGATTACATGTCATTACCAAAAAATTCATGATAAATTCATATTAACCTGGAATTGAGCAAACCCAAATCACAATGAAATATATCACAAATATCTACGAATTTTGTCAATACTATAAATTATTATAAAATCGTTAAGATTTCCTAAACACACCAAAACCACAGCAAATGGAAACTGGCCAGAAATTCAGAAATCTTTATCGAAACTAAAAGAAATATTCAACAGTCAATTTACGGTGGATTATTCTCAAATTTTAACCGTAAAACCCGATCATGTTAGATATCACAAGAACCAGCTTCATCAATCGGATGCATAAAATTACGCAGCTAAATTTCAGAAGCCTAACTACACAAAATAATACAAGGACAAACACCAAAAGAGAAAGGGATTAAACATTCTACCTCTCAATTGCTACAAACTCCTTTTGATTTTTTCTTTATCATTATTCTCTAAAAATCTCTATCTCCATCTCTTTCTACTTCTTCTATCCTTATGTTTTGTAACTTATAAAATTT
>NW_020622983.1:0-418 GCF_003573695.1 Papaver somniferum
CGGTTCACGCTTTGTTTCCGTTAAAATGAACCGAAATATTTTGTGGATTTTTATATGTGATATTTTTCTATGATCTGTAAGCTTTCTAACGAGCCATCATTTGTCAAGTTCTGACCAAAATTTAAGGTCTGAAAAGCAAAAACCAATTTTTGCCGAAAAGCGTAGATAGCGGTTCACGCTTTGTTTCCGTTAAAATGAACCGAAATATTTTGTGGATTTTTAGATGTGATATTGTTATATGATCTGTAAGCTTTCTAATGAGCCATCATTCGTCCATCTCTGACCTGAATTTAAGGTCTGAAAAGAAAAAACCAATATTTGCCGAAAAGTGTAGGTAGCGGTTCACGCTTTGTTTCCGTTAAAATGAACCGAAATATTTTGTGGATTTTTATATGTGATATTGTTCTATGATCTGTAA
>NW_020622984.1:0-537 GCF_003573695.1 Papaver somniferum
CGGTTCATTTTAACGGAAACAAAGCGTGAACCGCTACCTACACTTTTCGGCAAATATTGGTTTTTGCTTTTCAGACCTTAAATTCAGGTCAGAGATGGACGAATGATGACTCATTAGAAAGCTTACATATCATAGAACAATATCACATATAAAAACCCAAAAAATATTTCGGTTTATTTTAACAGAAACAAAGCGTGAACCGCTACCTACGCTTTTCGGCATAAATTGGTTTTTGCTTTTCAGACCTTAAATTCAGGTCAGAACTTGACAAATGATGGCTCATCAGAAAGCTTACAGATCATAGAACAATATCACATATAAAAATCCACAAAATATTTCGGTTTATTTTAACGGAAACAAAGCGTGAACCGCTACCTACGCTTTTCGGAAAAAATTGGTTTTTGCTTTTCAGACCTTAAATTTAGGTCAGAACTTGACAAATGATGGCTCGTTAGAAAGCTTACAGATCATAGAACAATATCACATATAAAAATCCACAAAATATTTCGGTTCATTTTAACGGAAACAAAGCGTGAA
>NW_020622985.1:0-414 GCF_003573695.1 Papaver somniferum
CTTTGGAGCAAGATTCTCGACAGCATTATATAACCCAATGTCTTTGGGAACGGTTCCGTCTCCAGCTGCAATAACAGGTGCATCATAGCCATTTACTACATATACCCATGATTGAAAATCACGCGATTGAAGAAAAGCTCGCATAGAAATTTTCCACCATAAGTAATTGGAACCATCAAAGACTGGTGGTATGTTAATAGAGATAACACCTCTGCCTATAGATTCAGATCGCTACAAACACAGACTGATGAGGTCTTTAATGTGTTTTCCTGCTCTGATACCAATTGAAAAAGCGGAGGTCTAACAAAACCACCCAATATTTCGATTAGCAATCTGTATGGACAAACTCCGAAACACTTTACTAGAGAATCAACTAGACAATAAGACTTAATCTAGATAATAAGTATCTCAAGG
>NW_020622986.1:0-769 GCF_003573695.1 Papaver somniferum
AAACCTGAGGGAAGTTGAGAATTACTAGACTGTTCCTGACTCTGGCCCTTAGACCATGAGAAATTAGGATGGCTTCTCCAACCAGGGTTGTAGGTTTCTGAGTATGGATCAAAACTCTGACGGTTCTCGAATCTAGTGTTATTATAAAGAGCATTGGCTTGCTCTTCATTATTCTGGCCTTCCCGAAAAGGCTCTCCTCTACCACTAGTGTGACCTAATTCCAAAGCTTCTAACCTCTTTGCTATAAAAGCAATTGTAGCATCTGACTCATAGCCCCCATCTACCCTATTGACATTTCCTCTATTTAGAAGAATTGTTTTCTTGGGCTCCCTACTATCTTCCCACTGTTGGGTTTTATCGGCGATGTCATTCAAGAATTCCATCGCCGCGTCAACAGTTTGGTTTTCAAACCCACCAGTGCACAAGGATTCAACCATGTTTGTTGTCGAATAATCTAAACCCTCGTAAAGGATTTGAACTAGCCTAACATTTTCTATACCATGTTGAGGACATTGAGATAACAAGTCATTGAACCTTTCCAAATACCTATACAGGGATTCTCCCTCTTGTTGAGAAAAAGTACAGATTTGCATCCTAATAGACGATATTTTATGGTTAGGGAAAAATTTCTGTAAAAAGGCAGATGTAAGTTGGTCATAGGTTTCAATTGACTCAGGAGGCAAACTATACAACCATGATTTGGATTTATCTTTCAAGGAAAAGGGGAATAACCTAAGTTTCAGAGCATCATCATCTAGGTTTCTAATTC
>NW_020622987.1:0-339 GCF_003573695.1 Papaver somniferum
CAGTACATGTGTGTATGACAAGCTAAGATTTCGATCTAACGGTTGAGATATATTAGCTTGAATCTAAATCAAGTTTTCATCTAACGGTGGATAGCGTTTTCTTTGTGAGCAAGGCGAAACCTGATTTGAAAGGCTATATATAGGAGACATCTAGCAATGGGAAAAAATAATCCCCACACGTCTGTGTGATACTAGTGCGCTCGCTAGAGTTGATCTCCATTAACCTTTGAGTTTCTTCTTCTCAACTCAGGTTAACTACTTAAAGACTTCATTGGGATTGTGAAGCCAGACCGATACTACTTTTATCGTAGTTGTGTGATCTGATCTTGCATCTTCTAT
>NW_020622988.1:0-403 GCF_003573695.1 Papaver somniferum
GGTTACACAAACCTAGATTCGTGCAGTACATGTGTGTATGACAAGCTAAGATTTCGATCTAACGGTTGAGATATATTAGCTTGAATCTAAATCAAGTTTTCATCTAACGGTGGATAGCGTTTTCTTTGTGAGCAAGGCGAAACCTGATTTGAAAGGCTATATATAGGAGACATCTAGCAATGGGAAAAACTAATCCCCACACGTCTGTGTGATACTAGTGCGCTCGCTAGAGTCGATCTCAATTAACCTTTGAGTTTCTTCTTCTCAACTCAGGTTAACTACTTAAAGACTTCATTGGGATTGTGAAGCCAGACCGATACTACTTTTATCGTAGTTGTGTGATCTGATCTTGCATCTTCTATCGTACGAGTACAATAATGTTGATTGGCTTGAGATCGTGAGA
>NW_020622989.1:0-714 GCF_003573695.1 Papaver somniferum
GGTTGCATCTACATATCATCAGCCATACGGTTTCCCATGCCAAGCATAATAGGAGAGATCAAGGGAGATCTAAAGGATGCGCGAGATTGTATCGAAAAGGATCTCCACAACTATGATGAAAAACCGAGGAGGAAGATAGAACAAAAAAGGAGGGTATGTGAAGCAAAAAGAGCGGAACAATTGATGGTGTTCACCATTGGGATTAGCGAGGAGCAGAATACAACGCAGAAAAGCATGGAGGAGGTAGACAATATGACGAGTGTCAATGAGAGGGATCGCGAGAAAACTCCGGAAAAGGAAGGCCAAGTTGAGATAAAGCAAAGTGGAAAAACGAAGAAGGGAAAAATAGCTGAAGGAACCGAAGTAGTGAGGCATGCGACAAAGACAAGGATATGGAGCAATTAAAGGAGGAACTCTACCAAGAAAGACGAAGGAAGGAAGACTTGGTAAGAGAACGAATAAGGCTAGAAAGGCAAAACGAGAATCTCTTGATTAAGAACAATCACCTAAAAAGAAAACAAATAGAACATAACACCCAATGGGGAGGAAATGCTTCGAGAAAGAAATTGGCAACTGAAGGACGACATGAGTATTGGCGAGATAGAAAGGGGAGAGGGGAACAAGATGAACGAGAAGACCTGAAAAGAGATATAGAAAGCAGCATGAGGGTTTTCAGGGAAAAGGAATATCGTATGCAGCAATTGATGGTGACAA
>NW_020622990.1:0-2862 GCF_003573695.1 Papaver somniferum
AGAAACAACGACTTTACTCATTATACAGGTGACTTATTAGACATCACCTTTTTGTAATTTCTTATATCACTTTCTTGATTAATTAGTTTCTTATACCACAATATTGTTCATGTAGATGTCATGGGAATATTGGTGGGTATATCAGTTACTTATACCACAATATTGTTCATGTAGATGTCATGGGAATATTGGTGGGTATATCAGAATCAACATTTGGATCCCAAACATCTAACCAGTCTGCAATTACAAGGGAAATTTTAATACATGATGGATACGGAAACTTGACTAGAGTTACTCTCTGAGGAGATGCTGCTAGACAAATCAAAGAAAAATATTTAGATGATACCGACAGATACATCGTTCTGATAATCACTTAAACCCTGGTGGAGAAATTTAATAGTAAGCCATGATAACTTATTCCAAATGATAACGCCTATATTTATAAGATGAAATAATCACTAATTAATTAAAAATTTTAGATATGTATTGTCTTTCCACTACAATTGCTAAAAAAATATTTGTGGATTTGGCCATACCAGAAGTAGATGACATGCGAAACAAGTAACTATTAGATCTGTTTGCTAAAATGGATTGTTTTGATATGATTATACTACATATAAAGACACTAATATTGTTCAACGAATAGATGTGGACCGTACTTGCCAGTAAAGCTTATTGATTATGAAAGGAAGCAAGAAAAACCAATAGAAGAAATGCTTTTTTCAAAACAGAATGACGCTACGAGAAGGATGCAGATTAATCCACAATAAAGAGAATTTGGTAAGATCCACACATACTTATAATTGATTGGTAACAATATAATAAGATCATTGGTTGCTAATGTAATATACAAAATAGGGAATGATCTTTACTTGCAAGGGAAAAATAGTTCGCATTGTCCCGAATTCAACGTGGTATTATTTAGCATGTCCGAAGTGCAATTCAATAGAAAACACGAGCTTAACTGGAAGAGAATGGGTGCCCCATGCGATTGCACGATCAAAACACATGTACCAAGGTAACAATATTAATGCAAACATGTTACTGTGAAACCAAATTGCATTAATATACTAAAAAAATGACTGGTGGAATGCTTACGCAGGTACAAGTTAGAATTACGAATACATGATGAATCTGGAACTGGGACTGGAACATTTGTTATCGTGGGATCGGTTGCTGAATCTCTTTTCAATGACAATGCATGGATATCAAAGTTTATGTGATATAATGCCATGATGAAAAAGGTACATTACACCATGGCAATACATAACATGCTTACTGATTTTGTTACCATATGATAACATCAAACTAAAAAAAAAAGATTTGCAGAAAAGCTTGGCATAAGATGTATCTGAAATATTATTTACATTGGATCGCACATACATATTCGAAATCCGGATTATAGGGGAAAACCGAACTGGCTACCAGACTGTTTTTGTGCAACGCATATATCCTATCAATCATGAATTAGAAGATAAGTATCAAAGGCTACAAGAGGTTGAAAAACAAAAAATGCAACAGTACCACAAGCCGCAGACACCATCAAAATTGGATAGGACAACTGCGCATTTTCAAGATCCGTTGACCCCTTTGAAAATCACGATTATGGAAAATACTAACCTTCAAGAAGAAACACGGAATGCTGGGATGAAGAAACTACAAGAAGAAAAACAAAGAACTGAGATGGAGACAGATTAGAAGACAAATTATTTATAAATTGTTGGTTCAATTATTGGTTTGAGATTATTTCATAAATTATAAACATTATGTTTCATTTAGTTATTAGTGGAAGTTCATTATTTGTTTCACAAATATGACTATTTAACTCAGACAGACGGAGTACAATAATTTCAGCCATTTACATATACAATGATCAATAATGTCGGAAACGTGTCATTAACAGTCCATGAAGAACCATTAAACCAATCTACGAGCCCATTAACTTAGTTGAGTCACTTAGTTTTTTGTCACTTAAAATACTAATTCCAACCATTTCCCTACTTTTCAGAGTATTGCACATTCCTACACCGGATGTTTTTGAGAAAATATTGCACATTCCTTCCAAATCTTCAAATATATTTCAAATATATTCAAATTCCTTTAAAATCTTCTACTAAATCTATATATCTAACTAAATTTTATTCGTACAAATCTATCAAAATGAAAAATATACTTGATCAACAAGAAAATATATTTCAGATATTACCATTTGTGATATTTTATTCGTACCAATCTGCTCTATCAAATGACCATTTCTAAAATCATCTGCTAAATCTATATCTAACTAACTAAATTTTATTCGTACCAATCTATCTATTATATTCGTACCAATCTATCTATTATATTCGTACTAAACAAGATTCGATTTATTCGATTTTCCTAGTTATCCGAATAAATGTTCGTGTATAAAAAGAATATGATATTGCAAACATAAACTCACATCAACGCAGCAATCGTCTCTAATTGCAAACATAAAAGAATCGCCTCGGTGTACCTCCTCAATATCTTCTTTTCATCCTGCACGCTGAACAACATGAATAATCAAAAGAAGGTTATTTCAAAGAATAGCAAAACTGCTACTGCTGGCAAAGGTATGTATTACTCATTAAAATCAAGCCATATGTTTCCACTAATATATAAAAAATCCGTGTTTGATCTGATTTACAAATTTTGTGTAACCATATAGAAAAAGCTATTGCGAACATAGTCTATACACCCTTCAACGACCTGAGGATGAATCAACTCCAAAACAAGACAGTGAAAGCTAAAGTTATGAAAGTATGGGTATCAGAAAACAGGAAAACCGGTGAAGTTTGGAGCCTGGAAGCCCACATAATGGATGAGCAAGTGAGTACTTGAATT
>NW_020622991.1:0-1207 GCF_003573695.1 Papaver somniferum
TGAGGTTCAAACTCTCGGACTTGTGAAGGATAATTTTTTTAGAAAATAAATATATATACAAATATTGACAAATTGGTAGAGAGTTACTGGGACTAAGGACTTGGCCAATTCTCATGCATATGGTACATTTTATTTATCCTTAACAATTATCGCTCAAAACATAAAATGTAAGGACTCTTATTTTGCCAATATAGATTGTCAGAATATTAGTTATAAATCGTAAGCATGGGACATCAAACATTTAAGCAAGCATGCCGCATCAAATAAAATGATAACTAATTAATCAAAATCATTTTTCAATTTTAAATCAATGCAAAAGTCATAAAAAGAATAAATTAAATTTACCAGAATGACGAAAATCGCCTCCTCCGTTGTCCCAATGTTGGGTTTAGCTCATCATGGTGAAATACCTCTCAAAATATTTTATTAAGTTCAATTGGTGTTTACAATAAAGAGAAGAAGAGAAAATGGTGTGAAACTGTAATATGCGACGTACAAAAGGCGTCCAGAATAAACGATAAAATCTAACTGTTGTTGTCGCTATGGTTCTAAGACCCACACCTACGACCCACGAGCCACTGTCGTTGTCACTGTTGAAGAACGACGGTTTCTGAGAGTCTGTTCTTCGTGTTCTTCATCTTCATCAGCAGCATAAAACAGCAGCAGAAAGCTTGTTGTTCATGGTGATTTCTTGCTCCTCAGTTCTCCTAAAGCCCCCAAACTCTCGACACTACCTCTGCTCAACCCCAACAACCTATTTATAGCCAAAAGACCCATCGAATCTCGCTCATTCACTCCATATAATTCTCCATTACTCGGAAAATATTTTTTTTCCATTTTCTTCACTGTCAGCCGAGATATGATCTTCTCCATCCCCTCTGCCTGCGCATATGAGCTGTAATACTTCCATAGTTGCATAAACACTTAAGAAAATCAGATATCTTCCCCATTTAGTCCACAAAACTTCCCAAAAATTCCTCTCACAGAGAACTCGAGCGTATCTTCCCTGTTTAACTCTCGATTGAAAGTTAGCGATTCTAGCCAAATTTAACTCATTCCAACGCTCAGAATAATCTTGTTATACTCAATAGATATGACCCAATTAATTCCAGCCATTTAGTCTCTCCACAAATCCATCGAAAATCAATTTGAAAATCTGCCAGGGAGAGAATATATTTTCCCGCCAAAAATGAAATTTGAATTATGA
>NW_020622992.1:0-3148 GCF_003573695.1 Papaver somniferum
GTCTTCCACGATCTACTTGCAAACTCATCAAGAGTCAAATCTGCAAAGGGGGTTAATCCGCAAATGGTGGGAGAGCCGGTTTTGTTATGTTGGTTGATGAACCGAGCGGTTTCCTTAAAAATACCAAACCTCTCTTTAAAAGCTTTTCCGTCTTCCAAATCAAAATGGGTGTCTTCATTAAACGCAAGCCACTTCAAAAACAGAGCATGGAGCTTAGTCTCAGAATTGACAATATCATCGGTTACCTTTAGACCTGTTTAGTGATCATGCACGAGAATTATTATACTAGTAAGATGAGTAAAAGTTGAAAAGGAGAAAACCAAAGCTTAACACGCGCGTCTTAATATGCAGCTTTTACCTTCATGTAGCTTATCACGTTCTAGCTCACGGAGCTTAGCTTCAGAATTGGCAATGTCATCGGTTACCTTTACATCTGTTTAATCATCAGGAGAGATAATTAGAGGAGTACAAGATGAGGTAAAAAAAGGCCAAGGCTCAAAATGTGAACAATTGTTCTTTTAAATTTTTTCTGGGCGCTTAGGCGCTTGAGGCGAGGCATTCTATCACTGAGTTAGAAGAAGAAAAATCTAAGAAATCGCTAGGCCTTGCGTCTAACAGAAAATCCTACTAAACATACTCATGGGTGATTATTATCATAAAAAAACACAGAATTGAAATCATTATTCAACAGAACACTAAAAGATGATAACACAAATCAAAGACAAATATAAACTTACACATGATTTTTTAGCTCTCCAAACAGCTAGAGTATCTCTAAGAAGTTTCGATCGAGTCGCCTCCATTAACAAAGAAGAAGGAAGAGTGTTTGGTGTTAGGGTTTCTGAAGAAACGTGCAAGAGATTTCTCTGAGCCTCTCAAGTACTCCTGCTCTCATGCGCTCCAAGTACTCATTCTATTTGTCTTCCGCAAAGCAACGCGTGAGCCAACTGTGCCATGTCTATTTTATCGGTTTCACCAGTGTAGTGCAGAGGTGAGCATGGACCGGATTCGACCGGTTTTAGCATCACCCGCATCACATACAAAAATATACGTGGAACTTAAAATGTTTTTGCTTATAACTTCTGCTTCTGACTTCTACTTCTACTTCAAAAGCAAATTTGTATCCAAACACATTATTAATATGGGATTAAGACATTGTAGCCGTAGGGCTTTTTTTATATATTTTTTTATAGTAAATCTTCTCGTTTTTTCCTTACAAAAACAACAACAAAATAAAACGACAAACTTTAAGAAGTTTTAGTTCGTAATCCATGGTTGTTTGATTGTTAATTTGTTTTCGATCAAGAAAAAGTAAACCTGATTTTATCATGAAAAAGTAACTCTCCACTAACTTAACTATTATACTTTTCGCATGAGAGACACAGGCCTCTTTCCTTCTTATATGCACAAAACTGGTCTTCTCTTCATCTTTTAGAATAAATTTGTGATTGTCATTAAAAGACCTCCATTATACTACTAAAAAAAAGAGGAAAAAACGTTCTTGCTACTTGTCATATAATTTGTTATTTGTCTCGGAAGGGATTACAAAAAGTCTGATCAAAATAAAATAATAATAATAGTAATAATTACAAAAAGTCTTGACGAACTGTGGGAAAAAACCAGAAAAAAACTACTCTTTGTCTCTCACACTTCGAAATTGTGGTGCCTAAAAATGATCTCCTGTTAATCTTTTAAGGGATGGCTCAGCAAACATGTGAGAAGGGCGGTTTTCCTGTGATTTTTTCACTGTTCGTCTAGAACCACTATAATAATTAAGCCCCGCTTTCATGTTCACCCCATGTTCTATTCAACCAAAGGTGATTTGCATCTTTGTGCTTGAAGAAAATTTCATCGCGTCGAAGTGTGTAGAGATGATTAAAAGACTAGCTCATTTTTATACCTTGGATCCCTTGCGACTTTATGGTAATTACTTTAAAGTTTGTATAATGCAATTGCAGTTTGCACAAACATGTGGCTGTAGTTTAGTGGTAAGAATTCCACGTTGTGGCCGTGGAGACCTGGGCTCGAATCCTAGCAGCCACAAATTAACCAATTATTTTTTGTTCCTTCTCTTCATTACATTTGCTTTAGCCGAATCATACCAACCATGTATGCTGCTGCTTGTACTCACACGCAACGGCATTAAACCCAACCAACAATGGTCGCAACACCTCCTGGCAACATCCTCAGCCAGTCATGTAGTTATTGCAGTAGATGCATTTTTTCCCGCAACTACCAAATTTCAAAATCACTTTTTAATTTGACGGGATTTCTTTTCTTTCTCTCCTTACAGGACAACCCGTTGCCAGCTGCATACAGATATATTCATGGACTCACTCTTTCCAAGGTAAACAAAGTGCCGGCCCTGAGTAGTAGTAGTTGTTGTTGAAGATAAAAGTGCAATAACCAGTGTGTTCTTTTTGAGAAAAGTTCAAAGGATAATCTTTGATCCAGCGGCAGATCTGTGCCACGTTAACATTTTTTTCTAGCTCCGGCATGTTCATCGTTACTAAAATCAGTCAGTACCACTACTGTATTCAAAAGCAATTACGTCAAATCACAACAGCTAATTAGTTAATAAATTCGCGAAGCAATTTAATCAAGTAAAATTTCTTGTTTGGTCCTAAGTCCATAAGGTTATTTATAGTAGGGTCCAACCGGAATTTTTTTTATCTGGAGGTCCAAAATTAATTGAAAACATTGAAATGACCATAACACCCTTTACTACCAAACGTGTGCGTGTCTACACCCTTATTATATTGAGTACATATCCGCTGCACTGCTTACAAATTTGAGTACACATAGCTTATATACTTATAAATTCGAGTACATATCTTCTGCACTGTTAACTATCAAAATCAACGGCAAGAAGCTTCACTCTCTTAACTGGTTTTTCGTCCAAGTTTTACAAACCCAATCTTTGAATATTCGACCAATGTTTCCATGTTTATCTCAAGTTCTAAATCAAGCTTTATCTGGAGTTGCCCGTATGTAGCATTTAAGAATCCTTTATATTAACTTGTCTTCTCTTCACTGCCTTCTCTTGGCAGCAAAACGACTTCAAAATCAAACCAAACTCTCCAAAATTGAATACCCAATCTTTATTTCCTTCTCAGCTTCGAGATCCCAGTCCTGATCTCCCTTGATC
>NW_020622993.1:0-604 GCF_003573695.1 Papaver somniferum
AAGAACTACTACCATCCGGTGTCTCAATTTCAACAGCTCCATGAGGAAAGACAGTGCGAACAATAAAAGGACCCGTCCACCGAGAACGTAACTTCCCAGGGAAAAGATGTAAACGTGCATCATACAAAAGAACTTTTTGACCTGGAGAAAATGACTTCCGTAAAATATTTCTATCATGCACAAGTTTCATTTTGTTCTTATACTCCTTCGCACTATCGTAAGCATCTATACGAATCTCGTCCAACTCATTGAGCTGGAGTTTCCTATGGGATCCTGCCTTGTCAAATGAAAATTTTAGCTGCTTAACATCCCAATAAGCTCTATGTTCTAACTCAACAGGTAAATGGAATGCCTTGCCATACACAAGCCGATAAGGCGACATTCCAATGGGGGTCTTAAACGCAGTACGGTAAGCCCATAAGGCATCAGTAAGCCTAGACGACCAGTTTTTCCGATTAGGATTAACTGTTTTCTCTAATATACGTTTTATCTCCCTATTGGAAACCTCTACCTGACCACTAGTCTGCGGATGATACGGGGTAGCTACCTTATGTGTAATAACATATTTCTTCATCAGAAGCCTAAAAGGTCCATTACAAAAGTG
>NW_020622994.1:0-1630 GCF_003573695.1 Papaver somniferum
CGTAACAATTTGGATGTTGGATTTTGAACTTTGAAGGTCCATTGGGGAAAGCCTAATAAATACGATGCCTAAAAAAATTGATTCCGGATACCGGTAATGCCCTAATCGTATCCGGCTGCATCAGTGTAACACCCTTATTATGGTGCTGTATTCAAGGGTCATATGCGGTCATTCATTCGAGCAGCATAAACAAAAAGATGCATGAAAATTGGACATGTGAGAATGGGACGAGAGGAGGGTCACAACCCCTCTAGAAAAAGCTAATCTGCGTGTATGTTCCCAAGAAGAAGTAGTAATAATAGTGATTAAAGATTGGTGGTCATATCATCAATAGAGTACCACTAGTGGTAAAGACAAGACAGGAGAGTTGAATATTAAAGCAAACAGAAAGAGGTCTAGACTCTTCATATTCAAAGCTCTTATCTCTTATCTTTTAGTGAAACTCTCATAAAATTTATTTTCTTTTGATAGATTAATAGTGATGATGGATGGGATTTTTTAGCAAAGTCCTCATTCAACAACAATAAGTTTATCTTGTGATGGAAACCAGAACAAGTTGTGATTCATCCCAATTACCAGATTCTTCTTCGCGTGCACCTTATCTATTGCCCGATTAAAAATTGAAGTGTTGGACACACTGCCAACAAACACATATCAATAAGATCCCTCTTTGTAGTGCATTTCTCTTCTTTTGTGCTTCTCTTTGTGCAATAGTTGGACGACCCCTGCTTGACTGATTATTTTTGATGTTCGTCGTGGTGTTGCGTTAGGGACTGGAGGGACCCTCTCTTCGCGTCATTTCATCATTCAAAAGATTGCATGAGCCATTATTTTGAACCTTCTCATTCTCGTCCCTTTCTTCGGATACACTAGTACAAATATGGACTTTGGTGACAGTTCAAAATCCAAAAACATAACAGTTCACGAGTGAACAACCGTGATAGTTTTGAAACTGTTACGGAATGAATATACAATGACAGTTCTTTTTGAGAAATGTTGTCTTACATGACCAAGGTTCGAAAAACGGGTCACGGCCCAGGTCACAGGTACTAGGCGTGACCGTTATAACGTGTTTTAACGGGTGTGAGCACGTTTTGGGTCAAAAACGCGTTATATAGGAATAAAACACGTTTTTTTAAAATAACGGGTGTGATAACGGTTAAAAAGAAAAAAAAAATAATTTGTGATCTGAATTTCCTATGTAACGGTAATTACAACTGTGAAAACGGTTACAACGGGTCTAAATAACGTTGTTACTACGTTTTTTCATTTTTTTTTGGTTTAATTTATTTATTTGATTTTTATTTATTTGTTTATGGGTTTTTAACATACAAATTTATGGATATCTAGTAAAATTCACAACCCTAAGTCTACGACTTATAACAATGCATTGTAGTTACGTCTACCGACAATATTTATACACGCATACTATCACTATCCACTTGATATGTTCAAGTTGTCACTCGAATAGTTCAATGCATTCCCCAATATTTCAATAATGCATATTCGGATTCAAAAGCAGTCAAAACTTTGTTGTCAAATAATACTCCTAGGCCCTTAGCTACTTGCTACAAGACTAACCAACAAGGAATGCAACAGGAAGAGAGTCAGAGACTAGCTAGAGAAAAAG
>NW_020622995.1:0-607 GCF_003573695.1 Papaver somniferum
TTCTCAGAAACGCTCAAAAAACCCTAAATTAGTCAACTTCGAGAAAGAAACTGGGTCCGAGATCGAAACCTGGACTCGAGAATAAGTCTGAAACTTCGTAAGAACGACGAATCCAACCATTTACGGGTAAGATTCCATCGTATATTCTCAGAAACGCTCAGCAAACCCTAAATTAATCAACTTCGAGAAAGAAACTGGGTCTGAGATCGAAAACTGGATTCGAAAATAAGTCTGAAACTTCATAAGAATGACGAATCCAACAATTTACGGGTAAGATTCCATCGTATATTCTCAGAAACGCTCAGCAAACCCTAAATTAATCAACTTCCATAAAGAAATTGGGTCCGAGATCGAAAACTGGACTAGAGAATAAGTCTGAAACTTTCGAAGAACGACGAGTCCAACCATTTACGGGTAAGATTCCATCGTATATTCTCAGAAACGTTCAGCAAACCCTAAATTAGACCACTTCGAGAAAGAAACTGGGTCCGAGATCGAAAACTGGATTCGAGAATAAGTCTGAAACTTACTAAGAACGACGAATCCAACCATTTACGGGTAAGCTTCCATCGTATATTCTCAGAAACGCTCAACAAACCCTAAATTA
>NW_020622996.1:0-555 GCF_003573695.1 Papaver somniferum
CGTACATAGAAATGCAATTTTTACTAGACGTATTTCCTTAGAACATATTAATTGTGAATACAATACATTTTTCAAACTTTTTCTGTTAAAGATGAGTTTATCCAGTTTACAATTTAGTTTCAGAAATAAATTTCAGACTTATAACAAAGTGTGTAGACTTTTTTGAGTTAACGTATATGAAACTCAACATTTTTATGAACTCTTTCTTTATGCTTTGGCTTTGTCTTTCAATTTGATTCGAATAGATGAAATTTGTTGGAATTTGGATTAGTTCAGCATGGGCTTTTATCCTTCTTCTATTGTGAAATTTGACTTCCTTCATATTTTCTTGAATCAACGTACATAGAAAAGCAATTTTTACTAGACGTAATGCCTTAAAACATATTATTTGTGATTACGATACATTTTTCAAACTTTTTATGTTAAAGATGAGTTTATCTAGTTTACAATTTAGTTTCAGAAATCAATTTCATATGTATAACGAAGTTTGTAAACTTTTTTGTGTTAACGCATATAAAAGTCAACGTTTTTATGAACTCTTTCTTTTTCTGTTGG
>NW_020622997.1:0-502 GCF_003573695.1 Papaver somniferum
AGGATTCGGATTAGTTCTGCATGGTCTTTCATCCTTCTTCTATTATGAAATTTGACTTCCTTCATATTTTCTTGAATCAACGTACATAGAAATGCAATTTTTACTAGATGTACTGCCTTAAAACATATTAATTGTGATTACAATACATATTTCAAACTTTTTCTGTTAAATATGAGTTTATCTAGTTTACAATTTAGTCTCAGAAATCAATTTTCGATGTATAACGAAGTGTGTAGACTTTTTTGAGTTAACGTATATAAAATTTAACATTTTTATGAACTCTTTCTTTTTGTGTTGGCTTTGTCTTTCTATTTGATTCAAGATAGTTGAAATTTATTTGGATTTGGATTAGTTCTGCATGGTCTTTCATCCTTCTTCTATTGTGAAATTTGACTTCCTTCATATTTTCTTGAATCAACGTACATAGAAATGCAATTTTTACTAGTCGTATTGCCTTAGAACATATTAATTGTAATTACAGTACATTTTTCAAACTTTTTCT
>NW_020622998.1:0-271 GCF_003573695.1 Papaver somniferum
CGTACATAGAAATGCAATTTTTAGCAGACGTAATGCCTTAGAACATATTATTTGTGATTACAATACAATTTTCAAACATTTTCAGTTAGAGATGAGTTTATCTAGTTTACAATTTAGTCTCAGAAATCAATTTCCGACTTATAACGAAGTGTGTACGCTTTTTTGAGTTATCTTATATTAAATTCAACATTTTTATGAACTCTTTCTTTTTGTGTTGGCTTTGTCTTTCCATTTGATTCAAGATAGATGAAATCTGTTAGGATTTGGATTA
>NW_020622999.1:0-681 GCF_003573695.1 Papaver somniferum
GTATTGCCTTAGAACATATTAATTGTAATTACAATACATTTTTCAAACTTTTTCTGTTAAAGATGAGTTTATCTAGTTTACAATTTATTCTCAGAAATCAATTTCCGACTTATAACAAAGTGTGTAGACTTTTTTTAGTTAACGTATATTAAATTCAACATTTTTATGAACTCTTTCTTTATGTGTTGGCTTTGTGTTTCTATCTGATTCAAGATAGATGAAATTCGTTAGGATTTGGATTAGTTCTGCATGGTCTTTCATCCTTCTTATATTGTGAAATTTGACTTCCTTCATATTTTCTTGAATCAACGTACATAGAAATGTAATTTTTACAAGACGTATTGCCTTGGAACATATTATTTGTGATTACAATACATTTTCCAAACTTTTTCAGTTAAAGATGAGTTTATCTAGTTTACAATTTAGTCTCAGAAATCAATTTCCGACTTATAACGAAATATGTAGGCTTTTTTGAGTTAACGTATATAAAATTCAACATTTTTATGAACTCTTTCTTTTTGTGTTGGCTTTGTCTTTCTATTTGATTCAAGATAGATGAAATTTGTTAGGATTTGGATTAGTTCTGCATGGTGTTTCATCTTTCTTCTATGGTGAAATTTGACTTCCTTCATATTTTCTTGAATCAACGTACATAGAAATGCAATTTTTACTAGACGTATT
>NW_020623000.1:0-358 GCF_003573695.1 Papaver somniferum
TTTCCTTTCTTGCCTTCTCACGCTGTCGATTAGTGTTTTCACGCTCCAACATGCTGCAAACTCGTACCAAATTGATTCACACTCATGCAACAAAGTGTCTCCCACGAATTAAACTCGACAGTGTTGAGTTTTTCTCACCAAATAATACACGACTCTGTTTTCTCCAACTCGATTATCTAGCCAATTGTGGCCCAAAATAACACCTGGAAAAGCTTCATTAATCCTCCAGGAACAATCTCAACCAATTACAGCTCTTAATCTCTCTAAAACACGTCCAAAAATCGATCGAAAATCTGCATGTGCGCTGCCAGTTTTCCCGCCAAAAAGCTTCCTTTGAATTTGAGAAGAAGATGTCCTC
>NW_020623001.1:0-278 GCF_003573695.1 Papaver somniferum
TAGAATTTACACAACAAACAACTGATAAAAAAGAACCAAGTCAATTGAAAGATGCAAGTGAAGTTACAGCTAATCAACAAGAACCCATCCCATCGAAAGATGCAGGTGAAATTACAGCTAAGCAACAAGAACCCATCCCATCAAAAGATGTAGATACTTTGGAGGTTCCATCACAAGACACTTTAGAGGTTCCATCTCAAGATGTTTTCGGAGGTTCCACCCCAAGTTGTTTTGGATGTTGCATCACAAGATGTTTTGGATGTTCCATCACAGGTGAA
>NW_020623002.1:0-337 GCF_003573695.1 Papaver somniferum
CGTACCATGGCAACCATGAAAAAATTAAGCCGCACACTGCACACCATGGCAACCATGCCAAAACTTAGCCACACACTGCGCACCATGGCAACCGTGCCAAAACTAAGCCGCACACTACGCACCATGGAAACCATGTCAAAACAAAGCCGCACACTGCGAACCATGGAAACTACGCTAAAACTAAGCCGCACATTGCGTACCATGGAAACTATGCCAAAACTAAGCCGCACACTGCGCACCATGGCAAACATGCCAAAACTAATCCGCACACTGCGCACTATAGCGACCATGTCGAAACTAAGTCGCGCACCGCGCACCATGACAACCATGCCAAAAC
>NW_020623003.1:0-366 GCF_003573695.1 Papaver somniferum
ATGTCCAATTTTGGGTTTATGAACCGTACCCAAACATTAACATTTGTTGGTTCAACAAGTCAACCAAATGGTTAGCCATATGATTACTTTCATATCAACCATATTCTTCTTCACCATAACTAGTTCAAATGACTCAAATGAACTAGTTAGAAAGTTGTTCAATTCCTTAGATCTTATGTAACTACACAAGACACAATCGAAGCAAAATCATTTTGATTCACTCGAATCGGTTCATGAACTTTATAGCCACGGTTTGCAAAATCATTCCTTAGTTTATTTAAACATTAGTTCAAGAACAACCGACTTTAGATATAACCTGCTCAAGTTCGCGGACTGGGTTCGCGGACTTAAGCTCATGGAAGGAGT
>NW_020623004.1:0-1046 GCF_003573695.1 Papaver somniferum
ATGAAACCTACCCAGATAACACTCCAGTTAGCTGATAGGTCCGTTAAAATCCCTCGTGGTGTGATCGAGGATGTTCTTATTGAGGTCGACAAGTTTATTTATCCAGTGGATTTCGTGGTCCTAGATACCCAACCTGTCCCCGACCCAGAGAACCAAATACCTGTGATTTTAGGTCGCCCATTCTTAGCTACGTCTAATGCGATCATAAACTGTCGAAATGGTATTATGAATCTGTCTTTTGGTAATATGACTATTGAGCTGAATATTTTTAATGTAAACAAGCTACATTCTGAGCTAGATAACACATGTATTGAAGAGGTGAACATGATAGGAACCTTAGTTCAGGAGTCATTACCAAACATCGTACCGGAAAATACATTGGAGAGTTGTTTATCCCATTTTAGCCTGGATTTCGACGATGATAGTAACATTGAACAAGTAAATGCTCTGTTGGATTCTGTTCCTATGATAGATATTGATATATGGAAAAATAGGTTCGAACCATTACTAGCTTCTGAGTCTATCTTAACACCTTATTTAAAAGAGCCTCCTGAGTTGGAGTCTCATTATAAATTTTTTGACCCACCCGAGTCTTTCCCTGTGATTATAGCTTCCGATTTGGATAGTGATCAGGAAAGTAGGCCAGAGACCGTGCTTCAAGAAAATAAGGAAGCCTCAGAGTGGACCATAGAAGATATGAAGCAAGCTAAGGATGAACCACCTGATTATGACTTAGAGAAAGCAATTGACCTTTTTCAAGAACCCGATGGTCTAGAAATTAGGAACATTGTGACTAGTCATTGTAGAGGCACCCAAAATTCTAAGTTTGGGGGTAGAGAACTAGAAGAATCTCTTGAGTATTTTAAGGACTGGGAAGATCCGGAAATTCAAGCAATAATGAGAGGTTTGTGTGAGAGTAGTGAAAACCCTAAGTTTGGGGCTAATAATGATTCTTGTGATCGTCAATTATCCCCATTAGAAGTCCCTAACTTGGGACTCGAGCCTAGTGAGGTATTCCATGAGTCTATTCAGACTCCACAACCCGA
>NW_020623005.1:0-307 GCF_003573695.1 Papaver somniferum
CGTACTATTAAAGCCTTTCGAAGTTCGAAGTACTCCTTTTGTACATGATCCAATTTGGAAAGATCCATCATCATGATGCGAAATTCATCGTCTGCGACCTCCTTGGTTATTTTAGCCGCATGCTCTGCTTGTTTTTGTGCAAACTCGGCCTTTTTTTGTTCCATCTTGAATCTTGATTGTTCCCGGTAATGAGAATTGAAATTTTCTTGTTGTGTAATAATTATTCCCATCAATTCCTCTTGGCGGTTGGATTTCTCTCGCCCGGTTTTCTTCAGTCGTTTAGCTGCTTTTTTTCCCATCTGACGAA
>NW_020623006.1:0-733 GCF_003573695.1 Papaver somniferum
AATTAACGTACATAGAAATGCAATATTTACTAGACGTAATTCCTTAGAACATATAATTTGTGATTAAAATACATTTTTCAAACATTTTCTGTTAAAGATGAGTTTATCTAGTTTACAATTTAGTCTCAGAAATCAATTTCCGACTTATACCGAAAATTGTAGACTTTTTTGAGTTAAAGTATATAAAATTCAACATTTTTATGAACTCTTTCTTTTTGTGTTGGCTTTGTCTTTCTATTTGATTCAAGATAGATGAAATTTGTTAGGATTTGGATTAGTTCTGCTTGGCCTTTCATCCTTCTTCCATTGTGAAGTTTGACTTCCTTCATATATTCTTGAATCAACGTACATAGAAATGCAATTTTTACTAGACGTACTGCCTTAGAACATATTAATTGTGATAACAATACATTTTTCAAACTTTTTCTGTTAAAGATAAGTTTATCTAGTTTACAATTTAGTCTCAGAAATCAATTTCAGATGTATAACGAAGTGTGTAGACTTTTTTGAGTTAACATACATAAAATTCAACATTTTTATGAACTCTTTCTTTTTATGTTGGCTTTGTCTTTCTGTTTGATTCAAGATATATGAAATTTGTTAGGATTTGGATTAGTTCTTCTTGGTCTTTCATCCTTCTTCTATTGTGAAATTTGACTTCCTTCATATTTTCTTGAAACAACGTACTTCCTTAGAACATATTAATTGAGATTTCAATACATTTTACAAAAAC
>NW_020623007.1:0-552 GCF_003573695.1 Papaver somniferum
CTGTTAACTCAGCTGTCTGAAATTAAAGGATGATCATTTTGAATGTCGGGAAGTAGAAAAGTAGTGAACAACTGACTGTTCCGGCCGCTATGAAAGAGTCGAGATTCTGGAACAGTCACTGCTGCTGAGCTCAAAGCAACAACATCACCAGAACTGTCATCTCATCACCAAACATCAATCTCCAACCAGTACTTCAGCCGTACTTCCCCTGCAATATCATTCATTTAACACAGTTCAATCAACACCAAAACAGTCATTCTTCCATCTTTAGTTTAACAGCAGCATCACCTCCGGGGCTCAACCAACATCAAAATTATCTCAAACTCCCGTCATCTTGAATTGCCGTTCGAAACCAGCAGACAACAACTTCACACACATGGTTCCATTGCAACTACCACCAACACCTGAGATAAAGAAACCTTCACCCAAATCATGGCTTCAAAGTCTCAGTCCCAGCACCTTCAAACCCATCAAACCACTTCTCTGTCACCTAGAATTTGTACCTGAATCCTAACATTCATCTATAATACTCAGGCCAACACCAACCGCAAC
>NW_020623008.1:0-623 GCF_003573695.1 Papaver somniferum
GAACCATTCAAAGGGATAGATGTTGACACAGTAGTAATGCACTGCTCAATCATTTTGCACCAATGGTCATGAAAGCCCAACCTGCGTAGAATGTCAATCACAAACTTCCATTCTATTCTATCGAAAGCTTTCGACATATCTAATTTCACAGCCATAAGCCCAGAAATAGACTTATTTTTCCTTATGGTATCCACTAGTTCATGAGCACTTACAATATTATCCGTGATCTGCCTAGAAGATAGAAAGGACGCTTGATATGGGCTTATAAAATTGTCCATGACAGTTTTAAGCCTACTAGCAAGTAGCTTAGAAATAATTTTATAGCTCACATTGCTCAGGCTAATAGGTCTGTAGTCAGTCGCGGTTCTAGGAATATCGGTCTTAGGAATGAGAGACACAAAACTATGATTCATTTGCTTAAGAAGAAAGCCTGAAATAAAAAACGCCTTAACCATATTAATGGTATCACTACCAACTATATCCCACATCTGTTGATGAAAGCCTGGTGGATACCCATCAGGCCCTAGGATAGTCCAAGGTTGCATTTGCCACACAATTCCCTTGATTTCTTCATCAGTAGGAGCATGAATAAGAAATTCATTCTCCTCCTCAGAAATACAAGG
>NW_020623009.1:0-1542 GCF_003573695.1 Papaver somniferum
TGAGATATAGAACAGGTTAGGGGTTTAATTGCAAATCAACTCCTTTGGTCTGCTGATAACTTGATGTCCTTTATGTTTTTGTTGAAATGATTAACTAGAATCTGCTTGGTTGTTATAAATAGGTATACGAGGAGAAGCGTTGATTACTTAATCCATGCTTAGCATTTTATAACACGTGGTAGTGAGATTTCATGGACTCTTTGAAGTATGCTATCTGTATCCTTTTGACATGTCAACTGATATTATTTACTTTTATTCACAAATTATCCAATACGTGCATGGAAAATGCATTTGATAAAATCTTCAACGATACGATTAATGTAACCTCCTCTTAGATTTGATTTAGGTTTTACAGTAAGCACCCGCAGGCATGAAAAAAGCCAAAAAATTTCATTACTTTTGACCGTGTTCATTCAATAATAGACTTCTTATTGCAAGTTGAAAGTTGTGATTTAAATTCCCTTACCAGTCTTTTGCTTTTCAACTCTCATATGACACCGCAACAATTGTTTGCTTTTGCCTTCACACAATCACTCCAGATTACTTATTTTTGACCTGTTCAGATGTCACTTGCATGGAGTTGCCATTTTGTCCCAAGATTGATATTTTACCGTCTATGTAAAGTTTGATATGCGTCCATTGTTTTGATGATTGATAGATTGCAAGCTAATCAGTTATGACCTCACTACTAAAGACCAAAATGTATGTCGCTTAGACAGCTAAAGAATTACACAATGTACGTAGACATTAAATATCAATATGGACAAACAGTTGTAATGAAGGCAGAAATTATTTTATTTTTTTGGTGAGATATTTCTAGGGCTTGATTTGTTGCTATGCTGTGAAATTAATGTACATTTTTAGTTGTTTTTTTAAGGAGCAAAGTATGGGGTTTCAAGTATTTTTATAGCTCTTAATGTGTTGTTGTATTGTAGGTGGGGTCCGCAGCTAAAGCAAGCTGCTTACGAGAATCGTCAACGTCTTCACCTTTCTGAACAGGTATACGCTAATTTCGTGTTCGGTTTTTTCCTAGGCTGGATTAATTAAGTAGTTACAACTGTTTGTCCAATGAAATTTTTATTGGTAATTGCAATACTTGTAAGTCAGGGGATATACAACTTTTTTGAACTGAAATATATGTATTAGTTATTACAAGGCTTGTATTTCAGAATTGATCTATCAATTTCTGTCTTCATTAATACATTTTTTTTAGAAATGTAGAACTTGTAATTGCTGGTAGACGTATAATGGCGGTATATGCTTTGAGTGATTTTTTTAAACATAAAGAAATTGAAGTGCAACAGATGTAATTTATTTATTTGTTCCCCTGCGTTTCAGAATGGATAAATCCTGGATGAGCACCTGTCACCTGCACTTAGGATTTGAATATATGCTGAAACTTGGTGCATAATGAACCCTGGAGAACGAGGTCATTGTGTTTGATTTGGATGGATATAAAATGATTATGTAGTGTGTTAGTGTGTCTCTGGCTCTCTGCACTTAGTTGAAGTGGGCATTTCATTTTTCTTAGTGACTTAATTT
>NW_020623010.1:0-1089 GCF_003573695.1 Papaver somniferum
GGATTTATTTCCAAGCAGGAAACTTCTCACTTAATGCATTACATTTCTTAATTAATAGTTTAATTTATCTTCCCATACAAAAACAAATAATGAAAAAGACATGATTAAGAAAAAGACATGCCTGACAAACACCAACATGCCACTTGAGGGCTAACTACGCACAACATAGAAGCTCACCTGGGGTGCCACTCGAGTGATAAAAAATAGAAGTGCAACACATGCTTTCTATCATAACTCAACAACAAAGACATGATTTAATGCTGGCAAACTATAGTATAAACCGGAAACTGGGTAATTTGTCAAAATATTTTCAAAACATGGTTCTAATGGACGAGTAAAAATTAGTACGGGTGAAATGGACATAGAAAAATAGCAAAGATGAAACTGGATTCATATTGGCTTAAACTTAGAAAATAGCGAGGATGAAACTGGATGCATCCTGATATAAATTAAAAATAAGAAAAAGTATTTGAAAATGGGTAGGATGAAACTGTTTACATCCTAGCTATTTTTATATTTTTGCCCATTTAAACAGTATCAAAATATAGATGTCTTTTCACCTAGGAATTATTGATTTTGGTCTTTTTAACCAATTTTGTGAGTATAAACTATGGCTTCCGTTTGTTACGGAGTGGAGCATGAAAAACACACATGCTTCTTCTATTTTCTCGGACCAGTTGATAAGAAGCTTCCTAATACGTGATTATAATTTTAAAAGAAATCTCTTTCTACTGACACTACATACGATACATAATAACCCCAAACAAACTCATTATTAGTTAAGGCCTTAAGAATCCGTAGATATAGAAAACGGACAATTATATGAAAAATAAGCATAAAGAAATAACTCAATTTAAGTTTCCTGATCACCAAAATAAATTTCAATTAATTTATGATCTGCCACCATCAAATACAATTCACTATGATTGTTCTCATATTAACCTCCACAAAGGGCCTTCTCCCCTTTAGAAAGAAATTAAAAAAAGAAAATATGAGATTGATAACAAAGCAAGAGATGGAAATTTTTTTATTCTACCAAGTGTGAACATATAAATTACGATGGTTTCTACGTGTTCACATACAATATTC
>NW_020623011.1:0-561 GCF_003573695.1 Papaver somniferum
CGTAGGTAGCGGTTCACGCTTTGTTTCCGTTAAAATGAACCGAAATATTTTGTGGATTTTTATATTGGATATTGTTCTATGATCTGTAAGATTTCTAACGAGACATCATTTGTCAAGTTCTGACCTGAATTTAACGTCTGAAAAGCAAAAACCAATTTTTGTCGAAAAACGTAGGTAGCGGTTCACGCTTTGTTTCCGTTAAAATGAACCGATATATTTTATGGATTTTTATATGTGATATTGTTCTATGATCTGTAAGCTTTCAAATGATCCATCATTCGTCCAGTTCTGACCTGAATTTAAGGTCTGAAAAGCAAAAACCAATTTTTGCCGAAAAGCGTAAGTAGCGGTTCACGCTTTGTTTCCGATAAAATGAACCGAAATATTTTGTGGATTTTTATATGTGATATTGTTCTATGATCTGTAAGCCTTCGAATGATCCATCATTCGTCCAGTTCTGACCTGAATTTAACGTCTGAAAAGCAAAAAACCAATTTTTGCCGAAAAGCGTAGGTAGGGGTTCACGCTTTGTTTCCGATAAAATGAACCGAAATATTTTGT
>NW_020623012.1:0-1298 GCF_003573695.1 Papaver somniferum
CACAAGCTCCCCTTAGTAGTTCTTCTTCTTCAAATGATGAACGTCGTGAAGTCTAATGCTCAACTACACAATCTATGTCCTAGTTCGAGACATATATAAATAGGCTAGAAATCAAGACTTATAGTTTTGATCACTAACATTGACAAACATGCTTGAGATAGCAACTCATGCGAGTTCGACCGAGCAGTGCTCAAACAATCACAACTTTGAAAATAATACTATGGTGATATGTATCACTCCCCCTTAGTCAATACTTCATCTCACAATGAAAACCACTCCCCTTTACATAATGATCTGTAAACCATATGTATATGTAGTGTGAACTACACATTAATTCTCCCCTTTTTGTCAATAGAAATTGGCAAAGGTACAAAAACTAGTGGGATCTTAATGAAATTCCATAGAGATACTTCATGAACATATCAACTTTACTTTAGATGATATCACAGAGTCAAAACTTAGTGACTTCATCAAGGAGTTTATTAAGATACAAGTTAACCCCTACATGTTCCATAACCGCGCGCTTCTCCCCTTAAAGATTTGGCAATTAAGCACAAGTGTAATTAAGAACTCTCCCCCATAAAATGTCATTCCCGAAAGAAAAACAAGAGTTGACTTTCTCTAGGGAGAAGGATTTATATGTTGGAATTTGGAAATCCCACAAGGATATACGAGCTAAGGACCAAAATTATTGAAAGTCTCTCATGAGATCGTATTACTAAAAAAATAAAACTATCTGTCAAAGTCATAGCTCGGTCGACCTCGCATGTGTTGCTATATCAAGCATTTTTGTCAATGTTAGTGATCAAAACTATGAGTCTTGGGTTCTAGTCTATTGTAGCTAAGTCTCGGATTAGGATAGAAAAGTGTAGTTGAGCTCAAGGACTTCATGGCGATTCATCGTACAACGACGAAGATTTACTCAAGGAACTGTGGAACTTCATCAACAAAAAGGTATGTGGAGACTTGAACTTATCTATCACTCCAAAGTCTATATATTCTATATCTTACTTCTTATGAGACAAAAGTCGTATGCTATATAGACTGGATCATACACATTTGATATTTCGAGCTGAGTATACTCTACTTATCTTTTTCTCGAAATCGTGTGTTGGTAAAGCGTTTCGCTTTGATCGGGTTTATCTTCACCTAGTGACTAAAGTCATGGAAAGTTTCAATTACTTTTGAAATTGCTCTGACGAGAAAAACCTGTGAATAACGACTGAATAACGTCCTCTGAAAATGTTTCAATGGTTGGAATGATATTTTAGGTCTATATAACCAATGATGGATATAAG
>NW_020623013.1:0-1339 GCF_003573695.1 Papaver somniferum
TGCTTATTATCAATAACTCATAGTTCTTTAAGATTAGAGAATTAATAGATGTCACCTCGACCGCTAGAAACTGATTAAAACATCTAATAATATACTAAAACTGGTAAAGTTAAGAGGATGGTTCAAATGAATACACAAAAGTATAGTCAGCTGCTTAGTTTTATAGTAGGCTTATTATCAATAACTCATAGTTTTTTAAGATTAGAGAATTAATAGATGTCACCTGGACCGCTAGAAACTGTTTAAAACATCTAATAATAAACTAAAACTGGTAAATTTAAGAGGATGGTTCAAAAGAATACACAAAAGTATTGGACATGGCTTATTATCAATAAATCATAGTTCTTTAAGATTAGAGAATTAATGGATATCACCTGGACCGCTAGAAACTGTTTAAAACATCTAATAATAAACTAAAACTGGTAAATTTAAGAGGATGTTTCAAAAGAATACCCAAAATACAGGCAGATGCTTAGTTTCTTAGTAGGGTTATTATCAATAACTCGTAGTTCTTTAACATTAGAGAACTAATAGATGTCACATTAACCGCTAGAAACTGTTTAAAACATCTAACAATATACTAAAAATGGTAAATAAGAGGATGGTTCAAATGAATACACAAAAGTATAGGCAAATGCTTAGTTTCGTAGTAGGCTTATTACCAAAAACTCATAGTTCTTTAAGATTAGAAAATTAATAGATATCACCTGTACTGTTAGAAAATGTTTCAAACATCTAATAATAAACTAAAACTGGTAAATTTAAGAGTATGGTTCAATAGATTACGCAAAAGTATAGGTAGCTGCTTCGTAGTAGGCATATTATCAATAACTCATAGTTCTTTGAGATTAAATAATTAATAGATGTCACCTGGACCGAAAGCAACTATTTAAAACATCTAATAATATAGTAAAACTGGTAAATTTATGAGGATGGTTCAAAAGAATACCCAAAAGTACAGGCAGCTGCTTAGTTTCTTAGTAGGGTTATTATCAATAACTCGTAGTTCTTTAACATTAGAGAATTAATAGATGTCACATTGACCGCTATAAACTGTTTAAAACATCTAATAATATACTAAAAATGGTAAATAAGAGGATGGTTCAAATGAATACACAAAAGTATTGACAATTGCATAGTTTCGTAGTATGCTTATTATCAATAACTCATAGTTCTTTAAGATTAGAGAATTAATAGATGTCACCTCGACCGCTAGAAACTGTTTAAAACATCTAATAATATACTAAAACTGGTAAATTTAAGAGGATGTTTCAAAAGAATACCCAAAAGTACAGGCAGCTGCTTAGTTTCTTAGTAGGGTTATTATCAATAACTCGTA
>NW_020623014.1:0-563 GCF_003573695.1 Papaver somniferum
CGTATACCATGCACCAAGTTCCTCTTCTACTCGTATTTATTTTTGGCAAATTTTTCTTTAGGAAATTAATTCCAAAAATATTTTCTTAAGAGTTTTATTTGTGGGAAATTCCTTTTACGAGTTTTATTTGTGTTTGAAAAAACCAAAACCTAACTTGATTTGCAAGTATCTCATCCTATAAATATGACTCGAAATTCTGTTTTCAAAACACACAAGCAGCGACTATCTCTAGGTCTACTTTTCTTCTTCTTGTTGTTTTTGTGCGGCGCTTTACTTCCATCTCTGTGCTGAGTTCAAGAGTGGAAAAAGTACATGTTTCGGCCCATGCCCATGCGCATGTACCATGCACCAAGTTCCTCTTCTACTCTTTTTTGTTTTTGGCTAATTTTTATTTAGGAAATTAATTCCAAAAATATTTTCTTAAGAGTTTATTTGTGGGAAATTCTTTTTACGAGTTTTACTTGTTTTTGAAGAAAACCAAAACCTTAATTGATTTGCAAGTATCTCATCCTATAAATATGACTCGAAATTCTGTTTTCAAAACACACAAGCAGCGACTATCT
>NW_020623015.1:0-692 GCF_003573695.1 Papaver somniferum
TGTTTCCTCTAGAACATAGTCAGATTCATTAAAGAAACATATGTCAGTGTTAATCTGTTTCGTTTGAACACTTGGTTCGTCTATAAGAGAGATTTAGGGATCCTTCTTGTTAGAGCATGGCTCGTTTGAACCCACCAAGCGTTGGTATGTCAAGTTTGGTTGTCATATTTTAGTGAATCAAAACTCATGTTAAGAATCGCTTGATTATGTACTAGAGTCAACTTCGTATAGGTTAGCTTGAAAGTATTAGGATATGAGACATTATAAGTATTGAGAAGTCTTGAAGATGTGAAGAAGCAAGGAGCTACAACGACAACAATCATCTTTCCACTTGAGGTTAGTGATATTTGATTTGAATTGTTTCATTCCCTAACGTATCTTTCAAGTCGTGCATGAAAGCATAACTGCGAAGCATATTTGAACTCTAGATAGACATAGTATTAAGGAATACAATACGAGGTTTATTGCTTAACCATTAAACTTTGTAGATAAGGTATCGCCATAATCATGTTATTTTGATGATGTATGGGTATGAGGTGAGGATTTCATCTAGGGAACAATGTTTACATGTGTTCTAAGGAAGTAAGTTCATAAACTTGTTTGTGGACCGAAAAGAAAATTTCCATGTGTTATTGGTTTTGTTATTCATTGCATATCTTATGAACAACCAATATGTGTGATAGAGTATATCC
>NW_020623016.1:0-798 GCF_003573695.1 Papaver somniferum
AGATGAAATTTGTTAGGATTTGGATTAGTTCTGCATGGCCTTTCATCTTTCTTCTATTGAGAAATTTGACTTCCTTCATATTTTCTTGAATCAACTTACATAGAAATGCAATTTTTACTAGACGTATTGCCTTAGAACATATTAATTGTCATTACAATACATTTTTCAAACTTTTTCTGTTAAAGATGAGTTTATCTAGTTTACAATTTAGTCTCAGGAATCAATTTCCGACTTATAACGAAACATGTAGACTTTTTTGAGTTAACGTATATAAAATTCAACATTTATATGAACTCTTTCTTTTTATGTTGGCTTTGTCTTTCTATTTGATTCAACAAGATGAAATTTGTTAGGATTTGGATTAGTCCTGCATGTCTTTTCATCTTTCTTCTATTTAGAAATTTGACTTCCTTCATATTTTCTTGAATCAACTTACATGGAAATGAAATTTTTACTAGACGTATTGCCTTAGAACATATTAATTGTAATTACAATACATTTTTCAAACTTTTTCTGTTCAAGAGGAGTTTATCTAGTTTAAAATTTAGTCTCAGAAATCAATTTCCGACTTATAACGAAATGTGTAGACTTTTTTTAGCTAACGTATATAAAATTCAACATTTTTTATGAAACTCTTTCTTTTTATGTTGGCTTTGTCTTTCTAGTTGATTCAAGATAGATGAAATTTGTTAGGATTTGGATTAGTTCTGCATGACCTTTCATCTTTCTTCTATTGTGAAATTTGACTTCCTTCATATTTTTTTGAATCAACTTACATAGAAATGCAATTTTTACTAG
>NW_020623017.1:0-525 GCF_003573695.1 Papaver somniferum
GTATTTCCTTAGAACATATTAATTGTAATTACAATACATTTCTCAAACTTTTTCTGTTAAAGATGAGTTTTTCTAGTTTACAATTTAGTCTCAGAAATCAATTTCCGACTTATAACGAAATGTGTCAACTTTTTTTGGTTAACGTATATCAAATTCAACATTTTTATGAACTCTTTCTTTTTGTGTTGGATTTGTCTTTCTATTTGATTCAAGATAGATGAAATTGGTTAGGATTTGGATTAGTTCTGCAAGGTCTTTCATCCTTCTTCTATTGTGAAATTTGACTTCCTTCATATTTTGTTGAATCAATCTACATAGAAATGCAATTTTTACTAGACGTATTGCCTTAGAACATATTAATTGTAATTACAATACATTTTTCAAACTTTTTCTGTTAAAGATGAGTTTATCTAGTTTACAATTTAGTCTCAGAAATCAATTTTCGACTTATAACGAAATGTGTAGACTTTTTTGAGTTAACGTATATAAAATTCAACATTTTTATGAACTCTTTCTTTTTGTGTT
>NW_020623018.1:0-1270 GCF_003573695.1 Papaver somniferum
TAGAGCCATATAGGCGTTGCTATTTGGTCATGAAGTGCTTAAGTTCATATGGCACTTCGCGTGGCCAATGGTACCAATTAGACACGTAAATTTGCTTTTTGGCGTGGTCATTGGTTCTCCTATGGACACACAACTTTTATTTGGCGAAGCCATTGTTTATCATACAGACACGCATTTAATGTTTTGGCGTGGTCATTATTTATCATACTGACACGCAATTTGTGTTTTGGCGTAGCCATTGGTTATCTGATAGACACACAATTATAGGTTTAACGTGGCTATATGTTATGTTTAGCCACGCCAATTTCAATCACCTTCATCCACATGACTGTATTTGGAACCGTTGGATCTCTTTTAAGATGATACAATATTGACCGTTAAATTAGATGTATCCTACACCGTCCACATGTAACGTTGTGAGCCGTTCATTGGATATCCTATAGACACGCGATAAAGCGTGGCTATATGTGATATTTAGCCACGCAAAATTATGTAAGGGGGAGTAGTTTTCATGTTGAGATGAAAGTATTGACTAAGGGGGAGTGATACGTATCACCATAGTATTGTTGTCGAAGTTGTGATACAATTAAACTTTGATACTGTGTAATGATACTATGACACTGTATAACAATGATCGAGAGCTTTTGTTTTCCCATTGTTATGGCTACGGATCTTCAACAACTATGATGTCGAATTAAACATCTACGGAATCATGGGAGTACTTGGAAGTGACGAAGTTTTCAAGTAATGTTGAAGATCCAAGGAGATCAATCATGTGGACGAGAATCTACAAATTTTTATTTATTTTGTAATCCATATGTATTGATAGTTTTTCCAGTAAAATTGACAAAGGGGGAGATTGTTAGAGCACTGCTCGGTCGAACTTGCAAGCGTTGTTATCTCAAGCTTGTTTGTCAAATTTAGATGTAAAAACTATATGTCTTGATTTCTAGTCTACTTATAGATAAGTCTCGGACTAGGATAGTTAAGTGTAGTTGATCTCCAGACTCCATGACTATCATCTTACGAAGACGGAGAACTACTCAAGGAACCAGTGAAACTTCATCCGACTAAAAGGTATGTGGAGACTTGAACTTATCTATCACTCAAAAGTCTATCTACTATATCTCATACTCTTGAGAAAAAAGTCATATAAGTATATATATTTCAATTATACACATTTGCTATTTCGAGCCGAGTTTATCTCGCCTAACTATTTATCGAAATATGTGTTGGTAAGCTTTCGCTTTAACCAAGTTCATCTTTACTC
>NW_020623019.1:0-448 GCF_003573695.1 Papaver somniferum
CGTATGAAGAAGTTATGAGCAAAATAGTCGAAAAAGAGATTACACAAAACCTTGGGGGACAAAGAGAGTTATATAAGTAGACAATATTTATAATAAGTGGTATTTTGAGTTTGGTGCCTATAAAATGTCACACCTTTTCCTTTGGTACCTAACTTTGCCGGAATTTGAGTTTGGTGTGGGTCCCAACCAAGCAGTTGACTTAACGGATGACTGGTGGACCGTTCACAAGCTGTGTTGTAGCACAACTTGTTGCTCGGCCCCCCGCCAACTTTTGTAAATAAATACGTGTCTTTGTGAATTATTGTTTAAACAATCATTATTTAATTTAACTAGTTCACTAACACGGACCACGGTAGGGAAATCTCTCTAGATCATTTTCCAAACACGTTACGAGCGTTCCAGAGAAATAAGGCTGACTTATCTGACTGCCATGATAACTATGGATTTA
>NW_020623020.1:0-1103 GCF_003573695.1 Papaver somniferum
ACCTCGTCCTCACCCAAACCATAATTAACAACCTTCTCTTTCCATTCTCATATATTTATCATCCAAGAGGAAAAACAAGAGGAAACACCATGGTTACTCCCTACACTTCCGAAAAGAATTGTGCCATTGTGAGAGCTTGGTGGACAATCAAAACCACTTTGAAGAACAAGGAAAAGACGTTGATGAAAAATCGGATGCTTGGTGGAACCGTGAATTCGTCGTTTTTGTGGCGTTAGACGGATATTACAACTCAAGGTCTTTGAAACTCGTCAAGGAGATATTCTTCGAGTGTGAAGTTTTCAAAAGAGAATTGACGGCCGCAAGGAAGCCTCATCCAACATGTTGGGTGCTTTAAGAGTAAGTATATATACAAGAGGTAAAACTTATCTAAAGCTTTGATCAATATTAACTGAGTATGTTTTCGTTTTCAGTTGAGGAGGGCGTATGGCTATTACGAGGAGCTTCATGGTAAAAAGTTTGAGTTCGACGATTTCTACTTTATCTTGGAAGGCACCATGTATAATAACATGCTTTATGATTAAGTGCATAAGTGCACCGCTGTTATCTACTTTTTTTTAATTTCCTTCAATGCAACGCTATGCAAGATGTATGCCTTTTACGATTCAATAAAATGATTCTATGAAATCAAAAATTATGAAAATCCAGTGGAAGAGTCGTTACACCATATTACTATGGCACCTAACGACCCTCCGTAACATTTGCAATGGATAGCTAGGATCGTCGTTTCATATGACTACAAATATGACGACTCTAAGTGTTAAATTTTACAGGGAGTTTTGGTTTTAGAGTCGTTCCTTTGTTAACCAAAAAACATAAAGACTCTAGTTGACCTAGCTAAAAAGGGTCGTCAATATGTATGACACTACCCTAACGATTTTGCATAACCTGGAAAAGTTGGAGGCTTGAGTCGTTATTGGTAGTGTCAATATATTGACGACCTCAAAGAGTCATTTGGTTATACAACCCCCCGACTTTGACGACCCTCACTCTGAGTAGTTCCATAGTGACCATGAATCGACCACTTGGAGCATCATTCAGACAATTTGAAGAGTATAGGAAGTTTACCTGATTGTTTTGAGCTC
>NW_020623021.1:0-999 GCF_003573695.1 Papaver somniferum
AAGGTATGAAGGAATCCATTTGCTTCCGGTATGGGATGAAGGAGGAAGAAATGAGTGTGATTCTTTGGAAAATATGTTAATGCTCAAAGTATTTCTCTTTGCAGAGGCTGGTCCAGATGGAGTCTGACTGATCATTCAGATTCCGTATTCTTTTCATGAGCAAGGTTTTTTTGTGATTGTTGTTTTTGCCCCCTGCATATTTTGGTTTTGTTGATTTGTCCCAACCTAAAGGATGTAGATTTTTAACGGAGGAATCATGTCCCAAAAAAAGTTCACGGTGATACAATTTATGTGTTTGTGCATATGGGTGGGGAAAACATGTGTTTGTATAGGGTAATTGGAGAGTAGAAGAGCACTAACCTCCCCGCGGTCTAAGGAAGTTTGTCATCCACCCCTTTGTCGTTCGTGCTGGACGTTTAAGTGCGACGATGTGATAAGAGGTTCTCCCTTTCTAGAGGTCACCCTCGGATATATAGGCGGGATCGAAGCGGTTGGCATGGTAAAGAATTGATGTCAATTGTCCACCTCAGTTGTTCCAGTTTTTGATGGTGCATAATTGTCGATTTTGATGTGTTGATTACCTGTACCGACGATGAGAAATATGACTGGAGTAAGATAAAAAATACTTATGAACTTATCTCCAATGGTTTGGTGGTTGACAAGCTTCCTCTCATAGAGGCGGTTGGGGATCGATTAGGGGTCAAATCATGTGATAAGGATAAAATCCTACTTGTATGAATTTAGGAGCAGTAAAACGAACCACCATTTTATAACCGTAATTAAAAAAAAGTAAAAAAAATACTTAGCACCAATTGGAAAATATCACTCGATATATTAAAATAATATCAAAAGTAAAGGAGACTGAGAGTCTTTGACCAGAACCAAGGAGGGAATATACTTATTGGCATTAATTCTTTAACCAATCCAAGAGCAGAACTTGTCAAGCAAAGTCTTAAGATTACAAGCATTCTTTTAGTTGGCCTTCAGCAAAATGATACT
>NW_020623022.1:0-771 GCF_003573695.1 Papaver somniferum
TGATAAAAGATAGATGAAATTTGTTAGGATTTGGATTAGTTCTTCGTGGTCTTTCATCTTTCTTCTATTGTAAAATTTGACTTCCTTCATATTTTTTTGAATCAACGTACATAGAAATGCAATTTTTACTAGACGTATTGCCTTAGAACATATTAATTGTAATTACAATACATTTTTCAAACTTTTTCTGTTAAAGATGAGTTTATCTAGTTTACAATTTAGTCTCAGAAATCAATTTCTGACTTATAACGAAATGTGTAAACTTTTTTGAGTTAACGTAAATAAAATTCAACATTTTTATGAACTCTTTCTTTTTATGTTGGCTTTGTCTTTCTATTTGATTCAAGATAGATGAAATTTGTTAGGGTTTGGATTAGTTATGCATGGCATTTCATCTTTCTTCTATTGTGAAATTTGACTTCCTTCATATTTTCTAGAATCAACGTACAGAGAAATGCAATTTTTACTAGACGTATTGCCTTGGAACATATTAATTGTAATTACAATAAATTTCTCAAACTTTTTCCGTTAAAGATGAGTTTATCTAGTTTACAATTTAGTCTGAGAAATCAATTTCCGACTTATAACGAAATGTGTAGACTTTTTTGAGTTAATGTATATGAAATTCAACATTTTTATGAACTCTTTCTTTTTATGTTGGCTTTGTCTTTCTTTTTGATAAAAGATAGATGAAATTTGTTAGGATTTGGATTAGTTCTTCGTGGTCTTTCATCTTTCTTCTATTGTAAAATTTGACTTCCTTCATATTTT
>NW_020623023.1:0-335 GCF_003573695.1 Papaver somniferum
ATTTTGCAAAACAAGCGTCGTTTTGATCTTTTCAAAGATGAAGAAGAGGAGGAGAAGTTCTGGGAAGTGCATGCTAAAAAGATGAGGTTGGCTGAAAGGGCAGTAATGAAGAAAGAAAATGACAGTGATGCTTCCTAAGATGAAGAGCCTGCTGCTTTTTTTGGGTATCGAAGTGATACAGAATCTGCTCTAAGAGTGATGATCGAGGATTTTCGCCAAGATGAGAGATTTGGGATTAATGATGCATTGTTGGCCCAAAAGACCGATTCCGAAGCGGACGATGCAGATGAAGACTAGGAGGAAGAGTGGTTTGATGAGGAGCAAGAGGGGCCTGG
>NW_020623024.1:0-765 GCF_003573695.1 Papaver somniferum
AAATTCAACATTTTTATGAACTCTTTATTTTTGTGTTGGCTTTGTCTTTCTATTTGATTCAAGATAGATGAAATTTGTTAGGATTTGGATTAGTTCTGCATGGTTTTTCATCCTTCTTCTATTGTGAAATTTGACTTCCTTCATATTTTCTTGAATCAACGTGCATAAAAATGCAATTTTTACCAGACGTATTGCCTTAGAACATATTAATTGTAATTATAATACATTTTTCAAACTTTTTCTGTTAAAGATGAGTTTATCTAGTTTACAATTTAGTCTCAGAAATAAATTTCCGACTTCAAACGAAGTGTGTAAACTTTATTGAGTTAACGTATATTAAATTCAACATTTTTATGAACTCTTTCTTTTTTTGTTGGCTTTGTCTTTCTATTTGATTCAAGATAGATGAATTTGTTAGGATTTGGATTCGTTCTGCATTGGCTTTCATCCTTCTTCTATTGTGAAATTTGACTTTCTTCATATTTTCTTCAATCAACGTACATAGAATTGCATTTTTACTAGACGTATTACCTTGGAACATATTAATTTTAATTACAATACATTTTTCAAACTTTTTCTGTTAAAGATGAGTTTATCTAGTTTACAACTTAGTCTCAGAAATCAATTTCCGACTTATAACGAAGTGTGTAGACTTTTTTGAGTTAACGTATATTAAATTCAACATTTTTATGAACTCGTTCTTTTTGTGTTGGCTTTGTCTTTCTATTTGATTCAAGATAGATGAAATTTATTAGGATTTGGATT
>NW_020623025.1:0-551 GCF_003573695.1 Papaver somniferum
AACTCTTTCTTTTTGTGTTGGCTTTGTATTTCTATTTGATTCAAGATAGATGAAATTTGTTAGGATTTGGGTTAGTTCTGCATGTTCTTTCATCCTTCTTCTATTGTGAAATTTGACTTCCTTCATATTTACTTGAATCAACGTACATAGAAATGCAATTTTTACTAGACGTATTGCCTTAGAACGTATTAATTGTAATTACAATACATTTTTCAAACTTTTCTGTCAAAGATGAGTTTATCTGGTTTACAATTTAGTCTCAGAAATCAATTTCCGACTTATAACGAAGTGTGTAGGCTTTTTTGAGTTAACGTATATAAAATTCAACATTTTTATGAACTCTTTCTTTTTGTGTTGTCTTTGTATATCTATTTGATTCAAGATAGATGAAATTTGTTAGGATTTTGGTTAGTTCTGCATAGTCTTTCCTCCTTATTCTATTGTGAAATTTGACTTCCTTCATATTTTCTTGAATCAACGTACATAGAAATGCAATTTTTACTAGACATATTGCCTTAGAACATATTAATTGTAATTACAATACATTTTAC
>NW_020623026.1:0-728 GCF_003573695.1 Papaver somniferum
TTAAACCCACCCGAGACTAACTCGGTTTCATTTTTTTATTAGTTTTGCTCGAGGACTAGCAAATAATAAGTTTGGGGGTATTTGATAGACGCATTTATGTGTCTAATTTTTCCTCAATGTTTCGTATTGTTAGTACTCGTTTTCGTCCTTATTATGGTGTTTTGTGTGTTTGTAGGCATTTTTGGGAAATAAACATTTTTGGAAAATTCGGCTCGAAAAGTTGATTTTGACACCCGGTGGACACGTGTTATTCGGACTCCCCTGCCTTGATAAGGGGAACCTCAGTTTATAAGGACATCTTCTATTTACACTCCACAGACGGATAGGGGGCAACCCTTTCTTCCTCATTTGAACGATGTTTTTGGCGGGAAACAAATCATCTCACCTGCAGAATTAGGGTTGAGTTTTTGATCGAGTTTTAGAGAGACTAAAAGGCTGAAATTGATTGGGTTTACTTATTAGGCATAAACATGCCTGGTATAGTCATTTGATTGAGCCCAAATTGGTTAGAACTCGAGTTAGAAGGAAACAGAGAAGCACGAGTTTTGCAGGAGAATATCACGGGAGTACGCAAGATTTAGACATGTAATGCTTGTGCTTGGATTGTGCCAAACTGGAGCAGAAACGTGTAGAAATCAAATAAGGATAGTTTACAGTAACAGACGCGTGATGAAGAAGAAAAAGGAAATAAAAATATCTCCGAGGCTGGCAGAGTTAAGCAGAATTAT
>NW_020623027.1:0-1533 GCF_003573695.1 Papaver somniferum
CGTCAAATGGTGTTCCCCCTCGCAATGAGAATACCTTAGATGAACTACAATCCAAACATCCAGCTGCTCTTCCACCTTCTATTCCGAATACAGATGTCGGCAGTGACCCCGTCACGGTTGATTCAAGGGCGGTCTTTGGCGCCATCAAGAGTTTTCCCAAAGGACTTCTTGTGGTCGTGATGGCTTGCATGCACAATATCTAATTGATGCGTTGAGTGGAGCAGCAACGACATTTATGGATGAGTTATTGGCTTCGGTTACAGGAGTAGTCAACCTTTTGTTGGCAGGAAAGTGCCCTAATGTTTTAAGTGAGTTCATTGCTAGTGCACCCTTTACACCATTACTCAAACCCGAAGGTGGGCTTAGGCCTATTGCAGTTGGAACTATTTGGCATTTATTGGTATCTAAGGTGCCGGCCTTTTCAGTCGGTAAAGCCATGACGTCTTATTTAGGTGATCATCAATTTGGTGTGGATATGCCATTTGTAGGAGGAAATATTCTTCATGCTGTAAACAGTTTGCTAGAGTTGAAAGGTCATTCGGATATGATGTCAATGTTGTTGATTGACTTCTCTAATGCGTTCAACATGGTGTGCATATCCCATATGATTGAGGAGGCCCCCTTCATTGTCCAGGTGTTTCTCGTTGGGTAGAATTCTGTTATGCCAGGCCTGCTAGACTTTATCATGACAAATATATTTTGTCCTCTTCCCTCAGTGTTCAGCAAGGTGATCCCCTCGGTCCCCTTCTGTTTTCTCTGAAACTTCACCCCCTTGTGAAGATCATTGCTTCTCGTTGTAATCTTGATCTGCATGCCTGGTACAGCTAGATGATGGTACTATCATTGGTGATACGCTTGAGGTTGCCAGAGCTTTGAGTATAATAGAATCTGAAGGACCGAGTAGGGGTTTACATCTCAATATTCAGAAAACTGAAGTCTTGTGGCCTTCAGTTGATACACGAAGCATTGCTGAAGGTGTTTTCCCAATTATATTGGTAGGCATGGTAATGGTGTTAAACTTCTTGGTGGACCTGTAAGTTTGGATTTGAATTTCATGAGTGACATGGCCTTGAGTAGGGTGAACAAGACCATTGAGCTAATGTCCGCCATTAAAAAACTCAAGGACCTCTAGAGTGAGATGTTGTTACTTCGCAGTTGCGTCGGTGTGTCCAGATTATATTTTGCGATGCGTACCACCAATCCTGCAGCTCTACAAAAAGCCACTGAGATCTTTGACGACCATTTACTCAAATATCTGAGACTTTTAATCACGAGAGATTAAGCTGGTTTTGGGCCTTTGCAACAAATATTGTCTACCCTGCCTATCAAAGATGATAATCTTGGTATATATGCTATGGAAAACACTCGCACCTACTGTTATCTTGCCTTCCAGAGTCAAACTACTTCGGTGCGGAAGGTGATTCTTGGTAGCTTATTCTCAACATACAATGGTCCTGCTTATCAGATGGCTCTTCAGAACTTCATTCAGGTATGTGGTTTGCCTTTCACTTATTGCGTCGATGATACTGCCCC
>NW_020623028.1:0-527 GCF_003573695.1 Papaver somniferum
TGCATTCTGCATACTTCTTTTCCACAAAAGCAAACAACTGGATGATGAAAAATTATTGGACAACTTCATGTTAACGAACATTAGCTTCGTCAACAACTGTACCTTTTTGAAAATCCCAACAAAATCTGCTAAACCAACAGCTTGAGCTAGGTAGTGAACGATCATCTTGAATATCGTGGTTAACCGGTTATCTTCACCCTTATCATTGCCAAGTACCTTAGAAGTGGCGGAAATGTTGCGTTCTTCTTCACTACTATAGTACCGTCGTCAACCCCATAGTCGGGAAGGTAGGAAATTGTCTCCATCTGAAAATGTCTTGCCTTTTCAGATATAAGTGACTCCAGATTGGGTGTTAGTTACTACTACATCAGAGTTTGGCACATTGTTATCGAAGTCTTTTCAGACACTCGTATCCTGCCCATGACTCGTATACCTAAGCCGGAGTAAGCTAATACTTTAGTCCCACCTAGACTAGTTAAAGCAGAAGAACGGAAACGAGACTGTATAAAGCAAGAAGCTTAAGAATT
>NW_020623029.1:0-1052 GCF_003573695.1 Papaver somniferum
TCAGCTGAGTCATTCTTGTAGGCTCACGAGATTTTCAATCAGATACATCTACGGTAGTAGAAGGATTTTTTGCCTTAACAAAACTTATCTTACCTGTACCCGGAGCTTCTATACCTTTATATCCCAGACCGCGTGTATCACGATGTTCTTTGCAAGCTCCAAGCATAGAAGATAGTTTTGTAGAGCTAGAATTGAAATTTTTCAAATTCTCTTCTAATGCCTTGATCCTTTTAAGAGTCGTACTAAGATCAGTCTCCAATTGTTTTTCCCGTGTGAGAAAAGCCTTTTCTCTGACGTTGAAACATTCTTGTTGAGAGACACACATTGCATCGATTTCTGCAAGTCTTTCTTTCAACAGAACGAGAGTCTGACGAAGATCATCATATTAAGACACTTTTGAACATATATCTTTGTTACGATATTTAAGAGTAGCTTGTAATAGGATATCATAACTATTAAAGAGTTTTCTCAATTTTCTGTTTTCAAAGCAGAGAGAATTTAGAAATTCAGCCAAGCAGGATGTTGACTTCTTTTTCTTTAGAAGACGATCAAAGAGGAGGATGTATTGTGACACTTCTTCTTCAACATCTTGTCCTTCTTCTAAATCGCTCCCATCAGAGAGATTATCTAATTGTTCGTCAAGACGATCTTCCCAGTCAAAAGTGGTTTTAGACGATGAAGAAGATGTGACCGATTTCTCAGGCATATCAGAATTTTTAGCCAAGATCTCCCGAACTGGTGATGCATGTTTAGAGACAATATTTTCCATCATCAGATTGATACAAACACAGACTTGTAAAGTTTTTAACGTGTTTTCCTGATGTGATACCAATTGAAAATGCGGGGGTCTAACAACCACACCCAACAATTCGTTTGGCAATCTGAGAGGACTTACTCCAATACACTTTCTAGAGAATCAACTAGATAGTCAGACTGAATCTAAAATAAAGTACATCAAAGAGTTTAATATCTCTAACTCTTAGCTCAATCCGCAATCAGCAAATAGAAATCTGCGAGCCTGATTGAATATAAGAGGAGTTATGAACGGTACC
>NW_020623030.1:0-1586 GCF_003573695.1 Papaver somniferum
ATAAAGCATGTTCAAGAGCCGCCGTATTCATATTTGTACAACGTTACAGTAATCCAATTTTCCAATATATCCAAGTCCTAGGGTTCAATTAGAAATCATAAATTTCAAAGAGAAAATAGGTATATTGTAACAACGGAAACATAATTCATGATATCGATATCAAGGTCAATCTCTGGTGACGAAAGGCACTACTGAGCTCATACTGATAGATCAAATAACATGAAAGGATTAATTCATAATTAAGAATAGTGAAAATAGGATTTTTTTAATGGAAGACGTGGCTTATGAAATAGTAACTATACGTATGTGCTTAAGCCGTGGACATACATGAAATCCCCAGAGTTGTAACCCTCCAAGAATCTACCAGATTTCTTTTTGCATGTCGCAAAACGCCCTACATATACTACATAAAGATAGAGAAACAGCTAGAGTTTCCCAAATACGTGAAACTAGAATATGAGAAGGCCCAGTATCCTTATTAAGATGTTGTATAGTATCACATCCTGCACCTAGTCTTGGCTGTTGTAAATACGTGTATATCTAGAATATATGCATTCATTCTTTATAGCTTAACAACTCTATATTTGCTAAGTCTTCCTACTTATTTGCTTGACTAGCTATGTATACGGATCTTTGTAACTTCATGTAATGTAACTACTATAAATATAGTTCAATGAAGATAAACTCGTCACTGTTGTGTGAGAAATTCAAACATGTGTTACCCAAATTTCTTTATGGTAATCTATAGCTAGGTTTTTTTTTTTTGCAACATTATCATCATGACTAACGGAGGATACTGGTTTATCCCATACCAGTCCCTACTACGTGCACCCTTCTGATAATCCGACATCACTCATCTATTCTCCCTTCCTCACAAGTAACAACTACTGCACCTGGGGTCGAGGTATGATGAAGGCACTAAGTGCAAAAGGCAAAGAATGATATATTGATGGAACAGTGAAAAGGCCGACTAATACATCAGATCTCGCTCACTGGACGAGATGTGATGACTTAGTAGGCAGCTGGATATCTAATTCAGTGGATCCTGAAATCCGTTCAAACACTCAGAACTTCCCTTCTGCACTTGAACATTGGTTAGAAATCAAATCTAGATTTTCTCATCACAATGCATCAAAGCTATACGCTTTAAAACAATCCATTGCTCTGTTGAAACAAGACAATCTGAGTGTTGCCATGTATTATACTCGGTTGAAATCACTCTGGGATCAATTGGATGCTTTCCGACCAATTGAGCCTTGCATATGCGGAGCAGGTAAGAACTATGTGAATCACCACAATCAAGATCGTTCCATGGAATTTTTACAGTGTTTACATGATCGTTTTTCAGCCTTGCGTAGTCAGATTCTTGTTATGGAACCAATGCCATCACCTGCGAAAATCTATAATCATGTCAGACAGGAAGAAGAACGAGACTCAATTCTTCTTCCATTCCTGCTGTAGATTCTGCTGCCCTGAAAATCTCTTGCAGTTATGATTCTCGTCAGGCGAGATCTTTTCAAAACCCTGGAAACAACAAACGCCAGAGGCCTTTTTGTGACCACTGCAATAAACACGGTCACACTAAG
>NW_020623031.1:0-993 GCF_003573695.1 Papaver somniferum
CAGTTGCTTGAAGTTCAACTTAGTGATTACCTTGTTGTAGTATTGTCTCGACTTTTTCCATAGACGATCACAAAAGGTATCATACTTATAGGTTGATATCGAAAAGATTTTTGTGTACTTAGTACCCTCGTCATTTCAAAATCATCATTTGGAAATTAGATTGGGTGAAAAAATATGCATCGGGCAGAAAAGCATATAGGAAAGGAAATCCAGGGTAAGGAAAAGAGAGGAATCTAGTTTAGAAATCACATCGGGCCTTTAAAGGCCCCAGGATCGCAACCAAGAACTTTAGTGACCAGCTTCTAAAATAAAAATATATGTAAACGAATAAGTGATGTATATCTTGTGATGTCAATATAACAAAGACTTTAATTTTCTTTAGGGTACGAAGGTTGTCAGTAGGTACCCGATTACCTGAAATCGAGACATATACGATTGATTCAATTAGCAGTTTAATTACCTGATGGGTGACTTCATTGAAGACTTGAAATCTTACGGGGTCCAAACGAATATACGCTTTGGGTATCCAGTTATCTATTTGTTTATTATTTTTCGGAGAAATTTAATTTATTTATATTTGTTTGACTTTCCTATTTTTCTCATTTTCTATCTTTCCATAACATTGAAACCTAATTTAGAACATTGATATGGAAATAATAATAAATTTATATAGAACAATTTAAACCCAAGCCAAAAAACAAAAGAAAATATTAAGGTTTTATGAACCTTTTTATAGTTTCTCGATACCCAATCAGTACCCGGAATCTTTATCGGATCGGGTTTCGGTCCACTAGGATTCGAAACAATTAAGAACTGGATCCGAGTTTTTTTTAATTGGAACAGAACCCGAATCCTGTGACACGCGAGAAAGCCCGACCTCATCGATAAACATATAACGTTAGGTTCATTCAAGTCATTGGATCCTGTCTGCCAGTTCTTGATAGTACTTCTGACACCATAAGATGGTTTTTAAATGTTGGAGGTGTTTTCTCT
>NW_020623032.1:0-328 GCF_003573695.1 Papaver somniferum
CTAGGGCATGGCCGGCCGTCCAAGGCCCGGTCCCACAAGTTTTCATAATTTATATTATTTTATTATTATTTGATGATTTGTGCAAAAATACCATGAAATCAAGGAGTTTTTTCATGAAATTAGAGAAATAATAATAATAATAACAAAGTTTAATGATAATAATATAATAATAATAAGAAAACACGGGCCCCTAGCTCAGCTGGTCATCCCCGTTTCCCAAAGTTTAATGCGCTCCAGGAGGTCACAGGTTCGAGTCCCCAATGGCGTAATATTGCAGGAATTAACATGGAAGGTAGTGTTAGTTTGCCCCCCTTGTGACACAATCTCA
>NW_020623033.1:0-2170 GCF_003573695.1 Papaver somniferum
AATTGAGTTGAGCAATTAGATCACATACAATTAATTCCGTCCATGTGTCCAGTAGAATATCACCATTTTCAAAAGACCTAATTGGTTTAACGAAGTGATAGTTAATCAATGTAAAAATGGTAAATCGCTTAGTCCAGGAATTTTGCACTCCATAATCTTGCATGACCCATATATGTGTCCGTCGGACCATGTTCGAAACCAATAGCTTAAACAAAGACAGTCTCCCAGCAATCCCACATGTTTATAGATTCTTTTGTCTTCTTGGCAACGTTTTTGTAGATTTTTCAGAGGATGCTCCTTGGGAAGCGGTTGGAAAGCCTAACCAATGGAGAGTTAATGCCCTTACCAAAATTAGACCAATCACATGTTCCAAGTGTAGTTTTTTACCAAAAAATAAATTAAATGTGTAGATTTGGTTATCATTTTCAGCGCCACTAATACCACTTCCTATTTCAGATTCTTGATGTCTGCACCATCATTTGCATCATTTAATACCATGTCCTACTTCCATCAGTCTTGTGACACCTACAAATCCTTAACCGTTCAATGAAATGTGCCCAAGTAATAACGATGTTGAGAACAAAAGCATCATTGGGTTGGTTTGAAGCATTCACAACCTTAACATCTCCTCTGATTTCACATATAAAACTTGGAATATGGAATACATTGATGTAATGTTGACGCTATGACCTTTAGTCCATGTACTCATGGTCGTCCCAACAACATGTTGTATGGTGACTCAATGTCAATCACACACAATGTTATCTTTGTTTGAACCTCTCCCAGAAATATTCGCATAACGATTTCCCCTTTTGGCTTTGTAATTGCTCTATTGAATCCATGAACATTATATGATGTGGTTGTCATTTTTGCATCTTCATATCCTATTGCTTTGAATGTGCGATAAAATATTACATCAACTGCACTTCCTGTATCTATCAATGTTCTATCAATCGCCCATCCTTCAAATCCCATCTGTTTTGCAATAATTTTTTCTCGCTCAGCTGTGACCATAATTACTAATGGATCTGTTCGTTGTAAATTTTCTTCTGGAATTTCATCCGCCGCAAAGGAAATCTTCACCTTTTCACAATCTTGTAATGAAATTCTTTGTCTACCGTCTCTATCTTCTTACCTTCGTAATTTGTTTTATGAATTCTCCCTGTTACTGTTGCTTGAAAATCTGCCTCAGAAATTGATACTCTAATTATGTTATTACACTATATATCTCTGCCTCTTCCTTGAATTGGTATGAGTCTTGTCTTCATGGATCCCTTACGATTCTTCCTTAATTTCCCTAAGAACTTTAGATCTATTAACAAGAATTATCATCCAGAGCTGTTTCTAGCGCCAAAAATGTAGTTGTCATAAATCTAACAATTACATTCCACTATCACTAAATGAGAATTTAAGTAATCATCTTCTTATTATATGAAATGTAGATAGAATTTCAAAGATTGATCCAACTATTACAATGATCTATTTTCCCTAGATTTACTTTCTCTCTCTCTATTTCTTGACCAAGACTCACTCCAGAACTCCCTCACAAGTAATGACCTCTCTCCTTTATATAGGATTTTACATAGTGGATGACAACTAAGAAACCCACTATTTTCAGGATCACTATGCGACACATTCGCTCATATACAATCACTCATCTTCACATAGCGTACCTCTTCGCACAGTTCTCCGCACTTTATTCGTGACTTTGCTGACATCATCTGATGCGTCATCTCAACTTTACTGTGTGCGATGCTCTTCGCTTAAATTGTATTCTTTACTTCGCGTGATTACTAACATGTGCGATATTTTACTCCTACAATACTTGAGAATTTTCTTCATGTAAAAAGATATTATGCATGCAGACCATGAGCCCCGAGGCTCCATTATGATAACCAGAAGACAAAGTCTCAATTTTATAGTCGTCAAGAGTTTTTTCAAAAACCAGACGTGGCGGATTATCCGGAAATCCTTCCCTGTCTTGATCCAAAGTCTATTATCAATGTTGAACTCTCCACTATTTCCAAGCCAATGTGCTTCCCAGATAGGTTTCTTATAAGGATTTGTATCTGTAAATTGAATTGAGTTGAGCAATTAGATCACATACAATTAATTCCGTCCATGTGTCCAGTAGAATATCACCATTTTCAAAAGACCTAATTGGTTTAAC
>NW_020623034.1:0-1058 GCF_003573695.1 Papaver somniferum
ATGCAGTTACACAGTGATGCTTATGCAAATGGATGCAGTGCAAGAAGATATGCAAGAATATAAGATGACAAGTATGCCAAGATGATGTAAGATGCAATGCAGATGGCACAAGCTTCAGATGACAAATAAGAAATTTACAGGACAGAATCAATGAGCTGCAAGATGAGTTGATAACTGAATATGCAGGACAAAACTAGATGCAAGCTAAAGCTAATGATGCATCCATAAAGGCTAGATGGTGCAAGTTAAGAATTCTGTGAGGCTAGATGACAGTAAATGAAAGAATGCAGTTGTAATGAAACAGTAAATGCAGTGAAGATGCAACAGGATGTACTAAGGATGCAAAGATGGAACCAAAAAAAATTAAGATGCTACTAAGTTACAGAATAGTAAACAAGTTAAGAGTTCTAAACTGAAACACAAGTTCTAAACAGTAAACAAGCTACAGAATCTAACAGTAAACAAAATTCAAGTGAAAATACACAAGACTAAGCTAAAAATCAGAAGAGTAATGAAAACAACAATGGCACCGCTACCGAGTCCCCGGCAGCGGCGCCAAAAAATTGGTAGCTCAAGGAAGGAGACCTAAAACTATGGTTATATTTACACCTGCAAGTATACAGGGTCAGATAGTAGATAATGAATAAGCAGGGGAAGTCCACAGGGACAAGGAGGGAGCTGGTGTTGTTTTCTAAATCTTTCTAGTGACAGTGACTAAAAGCACTAGGGCATTTGAATCCACCCAATAATCCTAAGCTAAGGCAATGCCTATTCAAATTATGTTCTTGTTCTTTTCCAGATAAAACTACAATGAATGATCTCTCAGTTAGTCTCCCTAACTCACCCCTAGTATAAGTTGTCTTCTTACAGCACAACCTATCACAGGCTCATTTGGTTCAATTAGCTAACTGTCATTCCTTTATCAATTAAGCACATTTCTTCCTCCAGAGAGGTCTCAAATGGATGACTTATCAACCAACTTCACTAACTCACCCCTAGTATCAACTGTCTTCTTACAGTACAATTGATCACAGGCTAATTTGATCCATTAGCTAACT
>NW_020623035.1:0-1295 GCF_003573695.1 Papaver somniferum
TGATATATGTTCGTCCCATGGATATGATTTCGGTGTTTTGGCGTTCTCAACCCTAGGTGAACTAAGTGATGACTTTATTATCCTTTTGAAAAGATTGAAGAACTGCATGGCGATCCATGATATTAATAATAACTTAGGCAGTTCTCCTTTTCATAGGTTAGGTATTATTATTCAGAAAGGCATTGGGGCGCAGCTTGTTGCCGACTCCCAGCCAAATTTTTGTAAATCATCTTTTGGATTTCTTAATAAAAGCGTGTGCGACATCCTTTCAATAATAATAATAATAATAATAATAATATTTTCATAATAAAATAAAAGGGAAAAGAGGGGGGGACCGACCAAAACCGGCGCATGGCTGGCCTCACCCTCACGGTTTCCTTTATTGTTATTGTTTTATTATTGTTTTATCTTTTTTTTTGTTTTTCTGTTTTGATACAACTTCCATATCCTTGTTCTTCCATGTTTTTGGATGCTCCTTTTAGCATTGTTACTAAATATACTCGTGCCTTTTACTCGGGGCTTTACTATGAGATGCCCCTTATGCCTGAATAGTGAATATTCATTATTATTCCATAGAATTCAGCTGGGAAACTCCACGGATCGAAATAAGTAAATATTGGCGTTTAATTAATGAATTTTTTCTAGGAATTCGTCTGGAGAATTTGGCGCTAGAAGAAATTAATTAAATGCTTTGTGCCAGCAGATAACCTGTCTAGCAGCATTTAGTATATTCAGATGATCGAGATATGAGAGGTCATGACAACGTCATATTCATTCAGAATATTTCTAGGAATTCAACCATATGAATTAGCACTAGATTTACGCCTTTTACTAGCAGACAACCTGTCTAGCAGCGTCTTAATTAATCGCCTTTACTAGAAGACAACCTAACAAGAAGCGATAAATCGTTTAGACATGAGAAGTGTTCATCATGGTAGTTCTGAATATTATTCAGGCCATGGTTGTGGAACCAAACATCTTTCAGAAGCATTGCACATAAGAGATACTAATTTGCTCAGCATGAGATACATAGAATATTGAGAGCTCTTAAGCAAGAGGCTCTAATATTTTCGTCATGAATCATTGTCTTGACAAGGTTATGAAACTGCAATTTGTTTCTCTTGCGGAAAGAGAAGACATAAGACCTCTTATGCATTCTGACATGGTCATAGATACGCAATTCTCGATGTGATTTTATGAATCTAGCCTTCGTCAAAAATCCACTATCAACAAAAGGACGTCAGCTAAGGGAATAAATTGCGTTGAGCCTTGTGAGGTTCAAGAGACGTAGAGAG
>NW_020623036.1:0-1060 GCF_003573695.1 Papaver somniferum
TTTTTTTTTTGCTCTGTGTAGTTAGGGGATTTCATCTTCCTGATTGGTGTGGGTACATCGTGAAAATATTGGTAATAAACAGACAATTCAAAAGAAGAAAATGACATGGTGCAGAAGAAGTAATTTTGTATTGGGTTTTCTCATATTAGGTATGTGGTTCCTTAATTGATTCGAATAACTAATTATTTTGTTATCAATTTACTTGAGTGGTAAATGGTAAGGTAGAGTTTGATTTTAGATAGTTAGTTTTCAAATATATATGATAACACTTCTAACTAAGGGTGCACAGGAACCGAGCCGGACTGACGGATCATCCCGAAACCGGTGAAACCGTACCTAGTCCCGTACCGTCCCGAACCGAATGTACCGAAGAATTATAACCATTGGATTTAGGGGTAGTAGAACCTTCCAGGTTAGGCATTGATGTGAGGTTAGGCATCCACTCTTCCAAAGTCGCGAATCCTGGACAAAAACGCATTCTCAGAGATGTAAGCACAGGAAATGAAGGAAAATATCTCATCTTATTTAATCCTTCAAGTTCTAGACTCTGAAGCGATATGAGATTCTAAAAATCAGCATCATCATCATGTGAGAATTCCGGTACTGCACAATTCCAGATTTTCAATTCCCGAAGATTTGTAAGATGCCACAAGCCATTATTCAGAACAGATGGACGCGTAAGATTTATAAGGCCAAAGGATACAAAATTAGGAAATCCTGCAATTCGTAGCTTTGAAAGAGAAGAAGGGAATTGTTTCAAGTATCTCAACAGTAACTCTTCATGAGTATTTCACGAGGACGATGAGCGGATTTCACGAGGATACAAAGACCAGCCCAAATTTAATCTCTAAACTACAAGGGCATTTATGGAAGATATATAGCATTTATAACGGTAGTTTTTAGAATATTTAACCTTACCGTTTCAAAGCAAAAAGCAAGAATATCAATGAAAATATTTAATGCTTATCCTGTATACCTGATAAGACCCTATTTTCAAAACGGTAGGGAGGTGGATAACAGGGAGTTGAAAAACACTGTCGATTGTAAATATATAAAAAAA
>NW_020623037.1:0-297 GCF_003573695.1 Papaver somniferum
ACCGTAATGTCCTTAAACTACGAAGGGGACCGAAATCGTCCTAAAACTATGAAGGGGACCGTAATGTCCTTAAACTACGAAGAGGACCGTAATGTCCCTAAACTACGAAGGGGACCGAGATGTCCTAAAACTAAGAAGATGGGACCGTAATGTCCTAAAACTTTCGAAGGGGACCGAGATGTCCTAAAACTACGAAGATGGGACCGAAATGTCCTTAAACTACGAAGGGGACCGAAACGTCTTTAAACTACGATCTGAAGATTTTTTTTTCACAAAAGTATTGAAAAAAAAAAAAAA
>NW_020623038.1:0-741 GCF_003573695.1 Papaver somniferum
CTTCGTTCACACCTCTGCTGAAGAAAGGAGCAAGCTTCACCTGGACAACCGTTCAACAAGAAGCTTTCCATAAAATACAATAGATATTATTGTCACCGACCGTCATGAGGTCTCCATTGCAGGGATGACCCATGATTCTTTACACAGCCACCAGTGACGTCGCCATCGACGCACTCCTCGCTCAGGAAGACGACGAAGGCGTCGAACGACCGATTTACTACTTCAGCCGCACAATGAGAGATACTCAACTCCGATATCCAAAGGCCGAAAGGGCATGCCTGGCATTGGTACATGCAATCCAGAAGTTCAGACATTACTTACTATCTAACAGGGTCATACTCATCTCCAAAGCTGATCCCATAAAGTTCTTGCTATCAAAGACAGCCTTGATAGGGAGACCAGCGAACTGGCTACTCTAGATGTCAGAATTTGACAAAGCTTCCACGCCACCTAAAGCCATCAAAGGTCAAGCGGTCGCAGACTTGCTCGCCGCTTTTCCAGGGGAAAACACAACAACACTACATGAAGAAGTTCCCGGAGAATTCCCAGACATCTTGGTCGTCAAGGAAACATGGCTTCTATACTTTGATGGATCTGCCACCCCTAGTAGTGACACCGGAGGAGCGGGCATAGTGCTGGTGTCTCCATCTGGTGAAGTTTTCTCACATTCGTTCAAGTTGGATTTCCACTGCACCAACAACTCAGCGGAATATGAAGCCTTCCTATTAGGATTATCCTTGG
>NW_020623039.1:0-854 GCF_003573695.1 Papaver somniferum
ATATTAGGTCATTCCTAGGGCATGCAGGTTTTTACCGTCGATTCATTAAGGATTTTAGCTTGATTTCTAGACCTCTTTGCAATTTGCTTGCAAAAGATGTTAAGTTTGTATTTGATGATGCTTGTTTAGAGGCTTTTGAGAAGCTTAAAACTTTACTCACTATTGCCCCGATAGTCCAGGCACCTAACTGGAACCTATCCTTTGAGATTATGTGTGATTCTTCAGATTATTCTATAGGCGTCGTTTTAGGACAACGAGAAAACAAATTACTTCATGTGATTTATTATGCTATGAAAACTCTAAATGATGCCCAAATAAACTACACAATTACCGAGAAGGAACTTTTAGACATCGTGTTTCCCTTGGATAAGTTTAGGTCTTACCTATTAGGTTCTAAGATCATAATCTATATAGATCATGCTGCTTTGAAATACCTTTTATCTAAGAAGTATACCAAACCTAGATTGATTAGATGGATCCTATTGTTATAGGAATTTTCCCCAAATATTAGAGACAAAAAGGGTGCAGAAAATGTAGTAGCAGATCACTTGTCTAGGCTAGTCGTTAGTTCCCCTATTGATTCCCTTCCTGTAAGGGATAGCTTTCCTGATGAACAATTGTTCTCTGTTTCCCAATCACCTTGGTATGCAAATATAGTGAATTATCTTGTTACTGTTCGAACCCCTTAACATTGGGGTAAGCAAGATCGTTCTAGGTTTTTAGCCGAGGTTAAGCATTTCTTTTGGGACGATCCTTATCTGTTTAAGTATTGTCCGGACCAGATTATTAGGAGATGTGTTTCTGAGAGTGACCAGTCTAGTATTATCTCCTTTTGTCATGAACATGCATGTGGG
>NW_020623040.1:0-871 GCF_003573695.1 Papaver somniferum
AATAAATAAAAAAAATAGAATTATACCACTTTTCATGAAACAATGGCTTCCTCCGTCGCCTTGGCTAAGGTGTTTAGCTTCTCATATTAATCACTTGCTCAAAATACATGTTCAAAGCTCCAAAAGATGATTAATTAAGTAAGCAATGCAATAGAAAAATCGCAACAGAAGTTACTGTTGCGAAGTCGTTGCTGCTCCGTTACAAAAAGAAAGAGAAGAAAAGAAGTGGATGTTGCCTAAGCGAACAACGATAGTTGACAGAAACTGTCGCTGTTTTGCTTCAAAAATAAGTCTGCCCTGAAGTGTGTGTTCTTCACGCTCTCCCCTTCCTTCCGCAGCAGCAGAAACAGAACTGCTAACTTCTCTCGATCGCTTCTGTTGGATTCTGAGCCCTCCTTTAGACCCCAAACCTCTTGATAAACTTCTAGGAACCTTAAGCTTCCTATTTATACATAAAAGAGTAATCGAATCTTGAGAAAATCTTCTCTTTTTTTTCTTCGTTTCCAAGTTATGTTTTTCTTCTTTTCTACACGTCTGTCGATCCTACACGGCTTCTGTAGGTTTCCAACTTCTCCCAAAATCCTAGTTAGATATAGTAGATACTCTAGGAGTGTATATCCACAACCTAGACACGCTGGGAATTCCAATTCGATTCAAACAGGGCCAAACTCTTCCCGTCTCACTGTTTTATCTCCATACGCTTCTTACGGATTATCCAGCCACTTCTGGACCTTCAAATTACCTCCATTAGCTTCCTCTAAGTCCATGTAGTAAGCCCAAAAATTTCCAACCCTTTAATCATACCAAAACTCAATCGAAATCTGAACGAAATTTCAACAGTTGATAAACTCTTCTTCCCGCCAATTTTCTG
>NW_020623041.1:0-274 GCF_003573695.1 Papaver somniferum
CGTCGCTGACTGGTCAACCAAGACTTATCATTTTTTGGACGTAATTATTTTGAGTTATTTCCTAAAACGTTTTCAAAATCAAATTGAATTCTTTCTTAAATGTGGGGGGGCATGTGACCCGGGCTGATTTATTCTCTTAATGAAAAGAAATATTTTTGTCATCACTAAGGCTTGGGCTCGTGCCTCCGTCGTTGACTGGTCAACCAAGACTTATCATTTTTTGGACGTAATTATTTTGAGTTATTTCCTAAAACATTTTGAAAATCAAATTGAA
>NW_020623042.1:0-490 GCF_003573695.1 Papaver somniferum
TTTCGTCGTTCTTACGAAGTTTCAGACTTATTCTCGAGTCCAGGTTTCGATCTCGGACCCAGTTTCTTTCTCGAAGTTGACATATTTAGGGTTTGTTGTGCATTTCTGAGAATATACGATGGAATCTTACCCGTAAATGGTTGGTTTCGTCGTTCTTACGAAGTTTCAGACTTATTCTCGAGTCCAGGTTTCGATCTCGGACCCAGTTTCTTTCTCGGAGTTGACTAATTTAGGGTTGCTGAGCGTTTCTGAGAATATACGATGGAATCTTATCCGTAAATGGTTGGAATCATCGTTCTTTTGAAGTTTCAGATCTATTCTCGAGTCCAGGTTTCGATTTCGGACCCACTTTCTTTCTCGAAGTTGACTAATTTAGGGTTTGTTGTGCATTTTTGAAAATATACGATGGAATCTTACCCGTAAATGGTTGGATTCGTCGTTCTTACGAAGTTTCAGACTTATTCTCGAGTCCAGGTTTCGATCTCGGACC
>NW_020623043.1:0-399 GCF_003573695.1 Papaver somniferum
CGAAATTGATTTCTGAGACTAAATTGTAAACTAGATAAACTCATCTTTAAGAGAAAAAGTTTGAAAAATGTATTGTAATTACAATTAATATGTTCTAAGGCAATACGTCTAGTAAAAATTGCATTTCTATGTACGTTGATTCATGAAAATATGAAGGAAGTCAAATTTCACAATTGAAGAAGGATGAAAGACCATGTAGAACTAATCCAAATCCTAACAAATTTCATCTATCGTGAATCAAATAGAAAGACAAAGCCAACACAAAAATAAAAGAAGGAAGTCAAATTTCACAATAGAAGAAGGTTGAAAGACCAAGCAGAACTAATCCAAATCCTAACAAATTTCATCTATTTGAATAAAATTGAAAGACAAAGGCAATACAAAAATAAAGAGTTCATA
>NW_020623044.1:0-390 GCF_003573695.1 Papaver somniferum
ACGTCTCGACACTAAGAGGAAAAGGTGTGTTGAGGAAGCATGCCTGGCAACACAGTAGTAAGTGTTGACGAATTTACACGTCTCAACACTAAGAGTAAATGTGTATTGTGGCAGCATGCCTAGCAACACAGTAATGAGTGTTGAGGAATTTACACGTCTCAACACTAAGATCAAGGATGTGTTGAGGAAGCATGCCTAGCAACACTGTAGTGAGTGTTGAGGAATTTACACGTCATAACACTAAGAGGAACGATGTGTTGAGTAAGCATGCCTAGCAACACAGTAGTGGGTGTTGAGGAATTTACACGTCTCAACACTGGGAGGAAGGATGTGTTGAGGAAGCATGCCTAGCAACACAGTAGTGAGTGTTAAGGAATTTACACGTCTCAA
>NW_020623045.1:0-38147 GCF_003573695.1 Papaver somniferum
TTTCTATTTGATTCAAGATAGATGAAATTTGTTAGGATTTGGATTAGTTCTGCATGGTCTTTCATCTTTCTTCTATTGTGAAATTTGACTTCCTTCATATTTTCTTGAATCAACGTACATAGAAATGCAATTTTTACTAGACGTATTTCCTTAGAATAAATTAATTGTAATTACAATACATTTTTCAAACTTTTTCTGTTAAAGATGAGTTTATCTAGTTTACAATTTAGTCTCAGAAATAAATTTCCGACTTATAACGAAATGTGTAGACTTTTTTGAGTTAACGTATATAAAATTCAACATTTTTATGAACTCTTTCTTCTTGTGTTGGCTTTGTCTTTCTATTTGATTCAAGATAGATGAAATTTGTTAGGATTTGGATTAGTTTTGCATGGTCTTTCATCTTTCTTCTATGTGAAATTTGACTTCCTTCATATTTTCTTGAATCAACATACATAGAAATGCAATTTTAATAGACGTATTTCCTTAGAACATATTAATTGTAATTACATTACATTTTTGATACTTTTTCTGTTAAAGATGAGTTTCTCTAGTTTACAATTTAGTCTCAGAAATCAATTTCCGACTTATAACGAAGTGTGTAGACTTTTTCGAGTTAACGTATATAAAATTCAACATTTTTATGAACTCTTTCTTTTTGTGTTAACTTTGTCTTTCTATTTGATTCAAGATAGATGAAATTTGTTAGGATTTGGATTAGTTCTGCATGGTCTTTCATCCTTCTTCTATTGTGAAATTTGACTTCCTTCATATTTTCTTGAATCAACATACATAGAAATGCAATTTTTACTAGACATATTGCCTTAGAACACGTTAATTGGAATTACAATACATTTTTCAAATTTTTTCTGTTAAAGATGAGTTTATCTAGTTTACACTTTAGTCTCAGAAATCAATTTCCGACTTATAACGAAATGTGTAGACTTTTTTGAGTTAACGTATCAACATTTTAATGAACTCTTTCTTTTTATATTGGCTTTGTCTTTCTATTTGATTCAAAATAGATGAAATTTGTTAGGATTTGGATTAGTTCTGCATGGTCTTTCATCTTTCTTCTATTGTGAAATTTGACTTCCTTCATATTTTCTAGAATCAACGTACATAGAAATGCAATTTTTACTAGACGTATTGCCTTAGAACATATTAATTGTAATTACAATACATTTTTCAAACTTTTTCTTTTAAAGATGAGTTTAGCTAGTTTACAATTTAGTCTCAGAAATGAATTTCCGACTTATAACGAAGTGTGTAGACTTTTTTGAGTTAACGTATATAAAATTTAACATTTTAATGAACTCTTTCTTTTTGTGTTGGCTTTTTCTTTCTATTTGATTCAAGATAGAAGAAATTTGTTAGGATTTGGATTAGTTCTGCATGGTCTTTCATCCTTCTTCTATTGTTAAATTTGACTTCCTTCATATTTTCTTGAATCAACGTACATAGAAATGCAAATTTTACTAGACGTATTGCCTTAGAACACATTAATTTTAATTACAATACATTTTCGAACTTTTTCTGTTAAAGATGAGTTTATCTAGTTTACAATTTAGTCTCAGAAATCAATTTCCGACTTATAACGAAAAGTGTAGACTTTTTTGAGTTAACGTATATCAAATTCAGCATTTTAATGAACTCTTTCTTTTTATATTGGCTTTGTCTTTCTATCTGATTCAAGATAGATGAAATTTGTTAGGATTTGGATTAGTTCTGCATGGTCTTTAATCCTTCTTCTATTGAAAAATTTGACTACCTTCATATTTTCTTGAATCAACGTACATAGAAATGCAATTTTTACTAGACGTATTGCCTTAGAACACATTAATTGTAATTACAATACATTTTTCAAACTTTTTCTGTTAAAATGAGTTTATCTAGTTTACAATTTAGTCTCAGAAATCAATTTCCGACTTATAACGAAATGTGTAGACTTTTTTGAGTTAACGTATCAACATTTTAATGAACTCTTTCTTTTTATATTGGCTTTGTCTTTCTATTTGATTCAAGATAGATGAAATTTGTTAGGATTTGGATTAGTTCTGCATGGTCTTTCATCTTTCTTCTATTGTGAAATTTGACTTCCTTCATATTTTCTAGAATCAACGTACATAGAAATGCAATTTTTACTAGACGTATTGCCTTAGAACATATTAATTGTAATTACAATACATTTTTCAAACTTTTTCTTTTAAAGATGAGTTTAGCTAGTTTACAATTTAGTCTCAGAAATGAATTTCCGACTTATAACGAAGTGTGTAGACTTTTTTGAGTTAACGTATATAAAATTTAACATTTTAATGAACTCTTTCTTTTTGTGTTGGCTTTTTCTTTCTATTTGATTCAAGATAGATGAAATTTTTTAGGATTTGGATTAGTTTGCATGGTCTTTCATCCTTCTTCTATTGTGAAATTTGCCTACCTTCATATTTTCTTGAATCAACATACATAAAAATGCAATTTTTACTAGCGTACATTTTTCAAACTTTTTCTGTTAAAAATGAGCTTATCTAGTTTACAATTTAATTTCATAAATTAATTTCGTACTTATAACGAAGTGTGTACACTTTTTTTGAGTTAACGTATATAAAATTCAAAATTTTTATGACCTCTTTCTTTTTGTGTTGGCTTTGTCTTTCTATTTGATTCAAGATATATGAAATTTGTTAGGATTTGGATTAGTTCTGCGTGATGTTTCATCCTTCTTCTACTGTCAAATTCTGCTTCCTCAATATTTTCTTGAATCAACGTAGATAGAAACGAAATTTTTACTGGACGTATTGCCTTAGAACATATTAATTGTAATTACAATATATTTTTCAAACTTTTTTTGTTAAAGATGAGTTTATCTAGTTTACAATTTAGTCTCGGAAATCAATTTCTGACTTTTAACGAAATGTGTACACTTTTTTGAGTTAACGTATAAAAAATTCAACATTTTTATGAACTCTTTATTTTTGTATTGGCTTTGTCTTTCTATTTGATTCAAGATAGGTGAAATTTATTAGGATTTGGATTAGTTCTGCGTGATCTTTCATCCTTCTTCTATTGTGAAATTCTGCTTCCTTCATATATTCTTGAATCAATGTACATAGAAATGAAATTTTTACTAGTCGTATTGCCTTAGAACATATTAATTATAATTAAAATACATTTTTCAAACTTTTTCTGTTAAAGATGAGTTTATCTAGTTTACAATTTAGTTTCAGAATTCAATTTCCGACTTATAACGAAATGTGTAGACTTTTTCGAGTTAACGTATATAAAATTCAACATTTTTATGAACTCTTTCTTTTGGTGTAAACTTTGTATTTCTATTTGATTCAAGATAGATGAAATTTGTTAGGATTTGGATTAGTTCTGCATGGTCTTTCATCTTTCTTTTATTGTGAAATTTGACTTCCTTCATATTTTCTTGAATCAACGTACATAGAAATGCAATTTTTACTAGACGTATTGCCTTAGAACATATTAATTGTAATTACAACACATTTTTCAAACTTTTTCTGTTAAAGATGAGTTTATCTAGTTTACAATTTAGTCTCAGAAATAAAATTAACGACTTATAACGAAATGTGTAGACTTTTTCGAGTAAACGTATACAAAATTCAACATTTTTATGAGCTCTTTCTTTTTGTGTAACTTTGTCTTTCTATTTGATTCAAGATAGAAGAAATTTGTTAGGATTTGGATTAGTTCTGCATGGTCTTTCATCCTTCTTCTATTGTTAAATTTGACTTCCTTCATATTTTCTTGAATCAATATACATAGAAATGCAAATTTTACTAGACGTATTGCCTTAGAACACATTAATTGTAATTACAATACATTTTTCGAACTTTTTCTGTTAAAGATGAGTTTATCTAGTTTACAATTTAGTCTCAGAAATCAATTTCCGACTTATAACGAAAAGTGTAGACTTTTTTGAGTTAACGTATATAAAATTCAGCATTTTAATGAACTCTTTCTTTTTATATTGGCTTTGTCTTTCTATTTGATTCAAGATAGATGAAATTTGTTAGGATTTGGATTAGTTCTGCATGATCTTTAATCCTTCTTCTATTGTAAAATTTGACTACCTTCATATTTTCTTGAATCAACGTACATAGAAATGCAATTTTTACTAGACGTATTGCCTTAGAACACATTAATTGTAATTACAATACATTTTTCAAACTTTTTCTGTTAAAATGAGTTTATCTAGTTTACAATTTAGTCTCAGAAATCAATTTCCGACTTATAACGAAATGTGTAGACTTTTTTGAGTTAACGTATCAACATTTTAATGAACTCTTTCTTTTTATATTGGCTTTGTCTTTCTATTTGATTCAAGATAGATGAAATTTTTTAGGATTTGGATTAGTTTGCATGGTCTTTCATCCTTCTTCTATTGTGAAATTTGCCTACCTTCATATTTTCTTGAATCAACATACATAAAAATGCAATTTTTACTAGCGTACATTTTTCAAACTTTTTCTGTTAAAGATGAGCTTATCTAGTTTACAATTTGATTTCATACTTATAACGAAGTGTGTACACTTTTTTTGAGTTAAGTATATAAAATTCAACATTTTTATGACCTCTTTCTTTTTGTGTTGGCTTTGTCTTTCTATTTGATTCAAGATAGATGAAATTTGTTAGGATTTGGATTAGTTGTGCATGGTCTTTCATCCTTCTTCTATTGTGAATTTTTACTTCCTTCATATTTTCTTGAATCAACGTACATAGAAATGCAATTTTTACTAGACGTATTGCCTTAGAACATATTAATTGTAATTACAATACATTTTTAAAACTTTTTCTGTTAAAGATGAGTTTATCTAGTTTAGAATTTAGTCTCAGAAAACAATTTCCGACTTATAACGAAATGTGTAGACTTTATTGAGTTAACGTATATAAAATTCAACAGATTTATGAACTCTTTCTTTTTGTGTTGGCTTTGTCTTTCTATTTGATTCAAGATAGATGAAATTTGTTAGGATTTGGATTAGTTCTGCATGGTCTTTCATCCTTCTTCTATTGTGAATTTTGACTTCCTTCATATTTTCTTGAATCAACGTACATAGAAATGCAATTTTTACTAGACGTATTGCCTTAGAACATATTAATTGTAATTACAATACATTTTTCAAACTTTTTCTGTTAAAGATGAGTTTATCTAGTTTACAATTTATTCTCAGAAATCAATTTCCGACTTATAACGAAATGTGTAGACTTTTTCGAGTTAACGTATATAAATTTCAACATTTTTATGAACTCTTTCTTTTTGTGTTAACTTTGTCTTTCTATTTGATTCAAGAAAGATGAAATTTGTTAGGATTTGGATTAGTTCTGCATGGTCTTTCATCCTTCTTCTATTGTGAAATTTGACTTCCTTCATATTTTCTTGAATCAACGTACATAGAAATGCAATTTTTACTAGACGTATTGCCTTAGAACATATTAATTGTAATTACAATACATTTTACAAACTTTTTCTATTAAAGATGAGTTTATCTAGTTTACAATTTAGTCTCAGAAATCAATTTCCGACTTATAACGAAGTGTGTAGACTTTTTCGAGTTAACGTATATAAAATTCAACATTTTTATGAACTCTTTCTTTTTGTGTTAACTTTGTCTTTCTATTTGATTCAAGATAGATGAAATTTGTTAGGATTTGGATTAGTTCTGCATGGTCTTTCATCCTTCTTCTATTGTGAAATTTGACTTCCTTCATATTTTCTTGAATCAACGTACATAGAAATGCAATTTTTATAGACGTATTTCCTTAGAACATATTAATTGTAATTACATTACATTTTTGATACTTTTTCTGTTAAAGATGAGTTTCTCTAGTTTACAATTTAGTCTCAGAAATCAATTTCCGACTTATAACGAAGTGTGTAGACTTTTTCGAGTTAACGTATATAAAATTCAACATTTTTATGAACTCTTTCTTTTTGTGTTAACTTTGTCTTTCTATTTGATTCAAGATAGATGAAATTTGTTAGGATTTGGATTAGTTCTGCATGGTCTTTCATCCTTCTTCTATTGTGAAATTTGACTTCCTTCATATTTTCTTGAATCAACGTACATAGAAATGCAATTTTTACTAGACGTATTGCCTTGGAACATATTGATTGTAATTACAATACATTTTTCAAACTTTTTCTGTTAAAGATGAGTTTATCTAGTTTACAATTTAGTCTCAGAAATCAATTTCCGACTTATAACGAAGTGTGTAGACTTTTTTGAGTTAACGTATATTAAATTCAACATTTTTATGAACTATTTCTTTTTGTGTTGGATTTGTCTTTCTATTTGATTCAAGATAGATGAAATTTATTAGGATTTGGATTGGTTATGCATGGTCTTTCATCCTTCTTCTATTGTGAAATTTGACTTGCTTCATATTTTCTTGAATCAACGTACATAGAAATGCAATTTTTACTAGACGTATTGCCTTAGAACATATTAATTGTAATTACAACACGTTTTTCAAACTTTTTCTATTAAAGATTAGTTTATCTAGTTTACAATTTAGTCTCAGAAATCAATTTCCGACTTATAACGAAATGTGTAGACTTTTTTGAGTTAACGTATATAAAATTCAACATTTTTATGAACTCTTTCTTTTTGTGTTGGCTTTGGATTAGTTCTGCATGGTCTTTCATCCTTCTTCTATTGTGAAATTTGACTTCCTTCATATTTTCTTAAATCAACGTAAATATAATTAAGATTTTTACTAGACGTATTGCCTTAGAACATATTGATTGTAATTACAATACATTTTTCAAACTTTTTCTGTTAAAGATGAGTCTATCTAGTTTACAATTTAGTCTCAGAAATCAATTTCTGACTTATAACGAAATGTGTAGACTTTTTTGAGTTAACGTATATAAAATTCAACATTTTTATGAACTCTTTCTTTTTGTGTTGGCTTTGTCTTTCTATTTGATTCAAGATAGATGAAATTTGTTAGGATTCGGATTAGTTCTGATGGTCTTTCATCCTTCTTCTATTGTGAAATTTGACTTGCTTCATATTTTCTTGAATCAACGTAAATAGAATTGCAATTTTTACTAGACGTATTGCCTTAGAACATATTGATTGTAATTACAATACATTTTTCAAACTTTTTATGTTAAAGATGAGTCTATCTAGTTTACAATTTAGTCTCAGAAATCAATTTCCGACTTATAACGAAATGTGTAGACTTTTTTGAGTTAACGTATATAAAATTCAACATTTTTATGAACTCTTTCTTTTTGTGTTGGCTTTGTCTTTCTATTTGATTCAAAATAGATGAAATTTGTTAGGATTTGGATTAGTTCTGCATGGTATTTCATCCTTCTTATATTGTGAAATTTGACTTCCTTCATATTTTCTTGAATCAACGTACATAGAAATGCAATTTTTACTAGACGTATTGCCTTAGAACATATTAATTGTAATTACAATACATTTTTCAAACTTTTTCTGTTAAAGATGAGTTTATCTAGTTTACAATTTAGTCTCAGTAATCAATTTCCGACTTATAACGAAATGTGTAGACTTTTTTGAGTTAACGTATATAAAATTCAAAATTTTTATGAACTCTTTCTTTTGGTTTTGGCTTTGTCTTTCTATTTGATTCAAGATAGATAAAATTTGTTAGGATTTGGATTAGTTCTGCATGGTCTTTCATCTTTCTTCTATTGTGAAATCTGTCTTCCTTCATATTTTCTTGAAACAACGTACATAGAAATGCAATTTTTACTAGACGTATTGCCTTAGAACATATTAATTGTAATTACAATACATTTTTCAAACTTTTTCTGTTAAAGATGAGTCTATCCAGTTTTCAATTTAGTCTCAGAAATCAATTTCCGACTTATAACGAAATATGTAGACTTTTTCGAGTTAACGTATATGATATTCAACATTTTTATGAACTCTTTCTTTTTGTGTTGGCTTTGTCTTTCTATTTGATTCAAGATAGATGAAATTTGTTAGGATTTGGATTAGTTCTGCATGGTCTTTCATCCTTCTTCTATTGTGAAATTTGACTTCTTTCATATTTTCTTGAATCAACGTACATAGAAATGCAATTTTTACTAGACGTATTGCCTTAGAACATTTTAATTGTAACTACAATACATTTTTCAAACATTTTCTGTTAAAGATGAGTTTATCTAGTTTACAATTTAGTCTCAGAAATCAATTTCCGACTTATAACGAAATCTGTAGACTTTTTTGAGTTAACGTATATAAAATTCAACATTTTTTTGAACTCTTTCTTTTTGTGTTGGCTTTGTCTTTCTATTTGATTCAAGATAGATGAAATTTGTTAGGATTTGGATTAGTTCTGCATGTTCTTTCATCCTTCTTATATTTTGAAATTTGACTTTCTTCATATTTTCTAGAATCAACGTATATAGAAATGCAATTTTTACTAGACGTATTGCCTTAGAACATATTAATTGTAATTACAACACATTTTTCAAACTTTTTCTGTTAAAGATGAGTTTATGTAGTTTAAATTTAGTCTCAGAAATCAATTTATGACTTATAACGAAGTGTGTAGACTTTTTTGAGTTAATGTATATTAAATTCAACATTTTTATGAACTGTGTTGGCTTTGTCTTTCTATTTGATTCAAGATAGATGAAATTTGTTAGGATTTGGATTAGTTCTGCATGGTCTTTCATCCTTCTTCTATTGTGAAATTTGACTTGCTTCATATTTTCTTGAATCAACGTACATAGAAATGCAATTTTTACTAGACGTATTGCCTTAGAACATATTAATTGTAATTACAATACATTTTTCAAACTTTTTCTGTTAAAGATGAGTTTATCTAGTTTACAATTTAATTTCAGAAATCAATTTCTGACTTATAACGAAGTGTGTACTCTTTTTTGAGTTAACGTATATTAAATTCAACATTTTTATGAACTGTGTTGGCTTTGTATTTCTATTTGATTCAAGATATATGAAATTTGTTAGGATTTGGATTAGTTCTGCATGGTCTTTCATCCTTCTTCTATTGTGAAATTTGACTTCCTTCATATTTTCTTTAATCAACGTACATAGAAATGCAATTTTTACTAGACGTATTGCCTTAGAACATATTAATTGTAATTACAATACATTTTTCAAACATTTTCTGTTAAAGATGAGTTTGTCTAGTTTACAATTAAGTCTCAGAAATCAATTTCCGACTTATAACGAAATGTGTAGACTTTTTTGAGTTAACGTATATAAAATTCAACATTTTTATGAACTCTTTCTTTTGTGTTGGCTTTGTCTCTCTATTTGATTCAAGATAGATGAAATTTGTTAGGATTTGGATTAGTTCTGCATGGTCTTTCATCCTTCTTCTATTGTGAATTCTGACTTCCTTCATATTTTCTTTAATCAACGTACATAGAAATGCAATTTTTACTAGACGTATTGCCTTAGAACATATTAATTGTAATTACAATACATTTTTCAAACATTTTCTGTTAAAGATGAGTTTATCTAGTTTACAATTTAGTCTCAGAAATCAATTTCCGACTTATAACGAAATGTGTAGACTTTTTTGAGTTAACGTATATAAAATTCAACATTTTTATGAACTCTTTCCTTTATGTTGGCTTTGTCTTTCTATTTGATTCAAGATAGATGAAATTTGTTAGGATTTGGATTAGTTCTGCATGGTTTTTCATCTTTCTTCTATTGTGAAATTTGACTTCCTTCATATTTTCTTGAATCAACGTACATAGAAATGCAATTTTTACTAGACGTATTTCCTTAGAACATATTAATTGTAATTACAATACATTTTTCAAACTTTTTCTGTTAAAGATGAGTTTATCTAGTTTACAATTTAGTCTTAGAAATCAATTTCAGATGTATAACGAAGTGTGTAGACTTTTTTGAGTTAACAAATATAAAATTCAACATTTTTATAGACTCTTTCTTTTTGTGTTGGTTTTGTCTTTCTTTTTGATTCAGAATAGATGAAATTTGTTAGGATTTGGATTAGTTCTGCATGGTCTTTCATCCTTCTTCTATTGTGAAAGTTGACTTCCTTCATATTTTCTCGAATCAACGTACATAGAAATGCAATTTTTACTAGACGTATTGCCTAAGAACATATTAATTGTAATTACAATACATTTTTCAAACTTTTTATGTTAAAGATGAGTTTATCTAGTTTACAATTTAGTCTCAGAAATCAATTTCCGACTTATAACGAAATGTGTAGACTTTTTTGAGTTAACGTATATAAAATTCAACATTTTTATGAACTCTTTCTTTTTGTGTTGGCTTTGTCTTTCTATTTGATTCAAGATAGATGAAATTTGTTAGGATTTGGATTAGTTCTGCATGGTCTTTCATCCTTCTTCTATTGTGAAATTTGACTTCCTTCATATTTTCTTGAATCAACGTACATAGAAATGCAATTTTTACTAGACGTATTGCCTTAGAACATATTAATTGTAATTACAATACATTTTTCAAACTTTCTGTTAATGATGAGTTTATCTAGTTTACAATTTAGTCTCAGAAATCAATTTCCGACTTATACCGAATTGTGTAGACTTTTTTGAGTTAACGTATATAAAATTCAACATTTTTATGAACTCTTTCTTTTTGTGTTGGCTTTGTCTTTCTATTTGATTCAAGATAGATGAAATTTGTTAGGATTTGGATTAGTTCTGCATGGTCTTTCATCCTTCTTCTATTGTGAAATTTGACTTGCTTCATATTTTCTTGAATCAACGTACATAGAAATACAATTTTTACTAGACGTATTGCCTTAGAACATATTAATTGTAATTACAATACATTTTACAAACTTTTTCTGTTAAAGATGAGTTTATCTAGTTTACAATTTAGTCTCAGAAATCAATTTTCGACTTATAATGAAATATGTAAACTTTTTTGAGTTTACATATATTAAATTCAACATTTTTATGAACTCTTTCTTTTTGTGTTGGCTTTGTCTTTCTATTTGATTCAAGATATATTAAATTTGTTAGGATTTGGATTAGTTCTGCATGGTCTTTCATCCTTCTTCTATTGTGAAATTTGACTTGCTTCATATTTTCTTGAATCAACGTACATAGAAATACAATTTTTACTAGACGTATTGCCTTAGAACATATTAATTGTAATTACAATACATTTTTCAAACTTTTTCTGTTAAAGATGAGTTTATCTAGTTTACAATTTAGTCTCAGAAATCAATTTTCGACTTATAACGAAATGTGTAGACTTTTTTTGAGTTAACGTATATAAAATTCTACATTTTTATGAACTCTTTCTTTTTGTGTTGGCTTTGTCTTTCTATTTGATTCAAGATAGATGAAATTTGTTAGGATTTGGATTAGTTCTGCATGGTCTTTCATCCTTCTTCTATTGTGAAATTTGACTTCCTTCATATTTTCTTGAATCAACGTACATAGAAATGCAATTTTTACTAGACGTATTGCCTTAGAACATATTGATTGTAATTACAATACATTTTTCAAACTTTTTCTGTTAAAGATGAGTTTATCTAGTTTACAATTTAGTCTCAGAAATCAATTTCCGACTTATAAGGAAGTGTGTAGACTTTTTTGAGTTAACGTATATTAAATTCAACATTTTTATGAACTCTTTCTTTTTGTGTTGGCTTTGTCTTTTTATTTGATTCAAAATATATGAAATTTGTTAGGATTTGGATTAGTTCTGCATGGTCTTTCATCCTTCTTCTATTGTGAAATTTGACTTCCTTCATATTTTCTTGAATCAACGTACATAGAAATGCAATTTTTACTAGACGTATTGCCTTAGAACATATTGATTGTAATTACAATACATTTTTCAAACTTTTTCTGTTAAAGATGAGTTTATCTAGTTTACAATTTAGTCTCAGAAATCAATTTCCGACTTATAACGATGTGTGTAGACTTTTTTTAGTTAACGTATATTAAATTCAACATTTTTAGGAACTCTTTCTTTTTGTGTTGGATTTGTCTTTCTATTTGATTCAAGATAGATGAAATTTGTTAGGGTTTGGATTAGTTCTGCATGGTCTTTCATCCTTCTTCTATTGTGAAATTTGACTTGCTTCATATTTTCTTGAATCAACGCACATAGAAATGCAATTTTTACTAGACGTATTGCCTTGGAACATATTGATTGTAATTACAATACATTTTTCAAACTTTTTCTGTTAAAGATGAGTCTATCTAGTTTACAATTTAGTCTCAGAAATCAATTTCCGACTTATAACGAAATGTGTAGACTTTTTTGAGTTAACGTATATAAAATTCAACATTTTTATGAACTCTTTCTTTTTGTGTTGGCTTTGTCTTTCTATTTGATTCAAGATAGATGAAATTTGTTAAGATTTGGATTAGTTTTGCATGGTCTTTCATCCTTCTTCTATTGTGAAATTTGACTTCCTCCATATTTTCTTGAATCAACGTAAATAGAATTGCATTTTTTACTAGACGTATTGCCTTAGAACATATTGATTGTAATTACATTACATTTTTCAAACTTTTTCTGTTAAAGATGTGTTTATCTAGTTTACAATTTAGTCTCAGAAATCAATTTCCCACTTATAACGAAGTGTGTAGACTTTCTTGAGTTAACGTATATTAAAATCAACATTTTTTGAACTCTTTCTTTTTGTGTTGGATTTGTCTTTCTATTTGATTCAAGATAGATGAAATTTGTTAGGATTTGGATTAGTTCTGCATGGTCTTTCATCCTTCTTCTATTGTGAAATTTGACTTGCTTCATATTTTCTTGAATCAACGTACATAGAAATGCAATTTTTACTAGACGTATTGCCTTAGAACATATTAATTGTAATTACAATACATTTTTCAAACTTTTTCTGTTAAAGATGAGTCTATCTAGTTTACAATTTAGTCTCAGAAATCAATTTCCGACTTATAACGAAATGTGTAGACTTTTTTGAGTTAACATATATTAAATTAAACATTTTTATGAACTCTTTCTTTTTGTGTTGCCTTTGTCTTTCTATTTGATTCAAGATAGATGAAATTTGTTAGGATTTGGATTAGTTCTGCATGGTCTTTCATCCTTCTTCTATTGTGAAATTTGACTTGCTTCATATTTTCTTGAATCAACGTACATAGAAATGCAATTTTTACTAGACGTATTGCCTTAGAACATATTAATTGTAATTACAATACATTTTTAAAACTTTTTCTGTTAAAGATGAGGTTATCTAGTTTACAATTTAATTTCATAAATCAATTTCTGACTTATAACGAAGTGTGTACACTTTTTTGAGTTAACGTATATTAAATTCAACATTTTTATGAACTGTGTTGGCTTTGTCTTTCTATTTGATTCAAGATAGATGAAATTTGTTAGGATTTGGATTAGTTCTGCATGGTCTTTCATCCTTCTTCTATTGTGAAATTTGACTTGCTTCATATTTTCTTGAATCAACGTACATAGAAATGCATTTTTTACTAGACGTATTGCCTTAGAACATATTATTTGTGATTACAATACATTTTTCAAACTTTTTCTGTTAAAGATGAGTTTATCTAGTTTACAATTTAGTCTCAGAAATCAATTTCTGACTTATACCGAAATGTGTAGACTTTTTCGAGTTAATGTATATAAAATTCAACATTTTTATGAACTCTTTCTTTTTGTGTTAACTTTGTCTTTCTATTTGATTCAAGATAGATGAAATTTGTTAGGATTTTGATTAGTTCTGCATGGTCTTTCATCCTTCTTCTATTGTGAAATTTGACTTCCTTCATATTTTCTTGAATCAACGTACATAGAAATGCAATTTTTACTAGACGTATTGCCTTAGAACATATTAATTTTAATTACAATACATTTTTCAAACTTTTTCTAGTTAAAGATGAGATTATCTAGTTTACAATTTAGTCTCAGAAATCAATTTCCGACTTATAACTAAATGTGTGGACTTTTTTGAGTTAACGTATATAAAATTCAACATATTTATGAACTCTTTCTTTTTGTGGTGGCTTTGTCTTTCTATTTGATTCAAGATAGATGAAATTTGTTAGGATTTGGATTAGTTCTGCATGGTCTTTCATCTTTCTTCTATTGTGAAATTTGACTTCCTTCATATTTTCTTGAATCAACGTACATAGAAATGCAATTTTTACTAGACGTATTGCCTTAGAACATATTAATTGTAATTACAATACATTTTTCAAACTTTTTTTGTTAAAGATGAGTTTATCTAGTTTACAATTTAGTCTCAGAAATCAATTTCCGACTTATAACGAAATGTGTAGACTTTTTTGAGTTAACGTATATAAAATTCAGCATTTTAATGAACTCTTTCTTTTTATATTGGCTTTGTCTTTCTATTTGATTCAAGATAGATGAAATTTGTTAGGATTTGGATTAGTTCTGCATGGTCTTTCATCTTTCTTCTATTGTGAAATTTGACTTCCTTCATATTTTCTTGAATCAACGTACATAGAAATGCAATTTTTACTAGACGTATTGCCTTAGAACATATTAATTGTAATTACAACACATTTTTCAAACTTTTTCTGTTAAAGATGAGTTTATCTAGTTTACAATTTAGTCTCAGAAATCAATTAACGACTTATAACACAATGTGTAGACTTTTTCGAGTTAACGTATACAAAATTAAACATTTTTATGAACTCTTTCTTTTTGTGTAACTTTGTCTTTCTATTTGATTCAAGATAGAAGAAATTTGTTAGGATTTGGATTAGTTCTGCATGGTCTTTCATCCTTCTTCTATTGTTAAATTTGACTTCCTTCATATTTTCTTGAATCAACGTACATAGAAATGCAAATTTTACTAGACGTATTGCCTTAGAACACATTAATTGTAATTACAATACATTTTTCGAACTTTTTCTGTTAAAGATGAGTTTATCTAGTTTACAATTTAGTCTCAGAAATCAATTTCCGACTTATAACGAAAAGTGTAGACTATTTTGAGTTAACGTATATAAAATTCAGCATTTTAATGAATTCTTTCTTTTTATATTGGCTTTGTCTTTCTATTTGATTCAAGATAGATGAAATTTGTTAGGATTTGGATTAGTTCTGCATGGTCTTTCATCTTTCTTCTATTGTGAAATTTGACTTCCTTCATATTTTCTTGAATCAACGTACATGGAAATGCAATTTTTACTAGACGTATTGCCTTAGAACATATTAATTGTAATTACAATACATTATTCAAACTTTTTCTGTTAAAGATGAGTTTATCTAGTTTACAATTTAGTCTCAGAAATCAATTTCCGACTTATAACGAAATGTGTAGACTTTTTCGAGTTAACGTATATAAAATTCAACGTTTTTATGAACTCTTTCTTTTTGTGTAACTTTGTCTTTCTATTTGATTCAAGATAGAAGAAATTTGTTAGGATTTGGATTAGTTCTGCATGGTCTTTCATCCTTCTTCTATTGTTAAATTTGACTTCCTTCATATTTTCTTGAATCAACGTACATAGAAATGCAATTTTTACTAGACGTATTGCCTTAGAACATATTAATTGTAATTACAACACATTTTTCAAACTTTTTCTGTTAAAGATGAGTTTATCTAGTTTACAATTTAGTCTCAGAAATCAATTAACAACTTATAACACAATGTGTAGACTTTTTCGAGTTAACGTATACAAAATTCAACATTTTTATGAACTCTTTCTTTTTGTGTAACTTTGTTTTTCTATTTGATTCAAGATAGAAGAAATTTGTTAGGATTTGGATTAGTTCTGCATGGTCTTTCATCCTTCTTCTATTGTTAAATTTGACTTCCTTCATATTTTCTTGAATCAACGTACATAGAAATGCAAATTTTACTAGACGTATTGCCTTAGAACACATTAATTGTAATTACAATACATTTTTCGAACTTTTTCTGTTAAAGATGAGTTTATCTAGTTTACAATTTAGTCTCAGAAATCAATTTCCGACTTATAACGAAAAGTGTAGACTATTTTGAGTTAACGTATATAAAATTCAGCATTTTAATGAATTCTTTCTTTTTATATTGGCTTTGTCTTTCTATTTGATTCAAGATAGATGAAATTTGTTAGGATTTGGATTAGTTCTGCATGGTCTTTCATCTTTCTTCTATTGTGAAATTTGACTTCCTTCATATTTTCTTGAATCAACGTACATAGAAATGCAATTTTTACTAGACGTATTGCCTTATAACATATTAATTGTAATTACAATACATTTTTCAAACTTTTTCTGTTAAAGATGAGTTTATCTAGTTTACAATTTAGTCTCAGAAATCAATTTCCGACTTATAAAGAAATGTGTAGACTTTTTCGAGTTAACGTATATAAAATTCAACATTTTTATGAACTCTTTCTTTTTGTGTAACTTTGTCTTTCTATTTGATTCAAGATAGAAGAAATTTATTAGGATTTGGATTAGTTCTGCATGGTCTTTCATCCTTCTTCTATTGTTAAATTCGACTTCCTTCATATTTTCTTGAATCAACGTACATAGAAATGCAATTTTTACTAGACGTATTGCCTTAGAACACATTAATTGTAATTACAATACATTTTTCGAACTTTTTCTATTAAAGATGAGTTTATCTAGTTTACAATTTAGTCTCAGAAATCAATTTCCGACTTATAACGAAATGTGTAGACTTTTTTGAGTAAACGTATATAAAATTCAGCATTTTAATGAACTCTTTCCTTTTATATTGGCCTTGTCTTTCTATTTGATTCAAGATAGATGAAATTTGTTAGGATTTGGATTAGTTCTGCATGGTCTTTCATCTTTCTTCTATTGTGAAATTTGACTTCCTTCATATTTTCTTGAATCAACGTACATAGAAATGCAATTTTTACTAGACGTATTGCCTTATAACATATTAATTGTAATTACAATAAATTTTTCAAACTTTTTCTGTTAAAGATGAGTTTATCTAGTTTACAATTTAGTCTCAGAAATCAATTTCCGACTTATAACGAAATGTGTAGACTTTTTTGAGTTAACGTATATAAAATTCAACATTTTTATGAACTCTTTCTTCTTGTGTTGGCTTTGTCTTTCTATTTGATTCAAGATAGATGAAATTTGTTAGGATTTGGATTAGTTCTGCATGGTCTTTCATCTTTCTTCTATTGTGAAATTTGACTTCCTTCATATTTTCTTGAATCAACGTACATAGAAATGCAATTTTTACTAGACGTATTGCCTTAGAACATATTAATTTTAATTACAATACATTTTTCAAACTTTTTCAGTTAAAGATGAGTTTATCTAGTTTACAATTTAGTCTCAGAAATCAATTTCCGACTTATAACGAAATGTGTAGACTTTTTTGAGTTAACGTATATAAAATTCAACATTTTTATGAACTCTTTCTTCTTGTGTTGGCTTTGTCTTTCTATTTGATTCAAGATAGATGAAATTTGTTAGGATTTGGATTAGTTCTGCATGGTCTTTCATCTTTCTTCTATTGTGAAATTTGACTTCCTTCATATTTTCTTGAATCAACGTACATAGAAATGCAATTTTTACTAGACGTATTGCCTTAGAACATATTTATTGTAATTACAATACATTTTTCAAACTTTTTCAGTTAAAGATGAGTTTATCTAGTTTACAATTTAGTCTCAGAAATCAATTTCCGACTTATAACGAAATGTGTAGACTTTTTTGAGTTAACGTATATAAAATTCAACATTTTTATGAACTCTTTCTTCTTGTGTTGGCTTTGTCTTTCTATATGATTCAAGATAGATGAAATTTGTTAGGATTTGGATTAGTTCTGCATGGTCTTTCATCCTTCTTCTATTGTGAAATTTGACTTCCTTCATATTTTCTTGAATCAACGTACATAGAAATGCAATTTTTACTAGACATATTGCCTTAGAACACGTTAATTGGAATTACAATACATTTTTCAAATTTTTTCTGTTAAATATGAGTTTATCTAGTTTACACTTTAGTCTCAGAAATCAATTTCCGACTTATAACGAAATGTGTAGACTTTTTGAGTTAACGTATATAAAATTCAGCATTTTAATGAACTCTTTCTTTTTATATTGGCTTTGTTTTTCTATTTGATTCAAGATAGATGAAATTTGTTAGGATTTGGATTAGTTCTGCATGGTCTTTCATCTTTCTTCTATTGTGAAATTTGACTTCCTTCATATTTTCTTGAATCAACGTACATAGAAATGCAATTTTTACTAGACGTATTGCCTTAGAACATATTAATTGTAATTACAATACATTTTTTAAACTTTTTCTATTAAAGATGAGTTTATCTAGTTTACAATTTAGTCTCAGAAATCAATTTCCGACTAATAACGAAGTGTGTAAAAGTTTTCGAGTTAACGTATATAAAATTCAACATTTTTATGAACTCTTTCTTTTTGTGTTAACTTTGTCTTTCTATTTGATTCAAGATAGATGAAATTTGTTAGGATTTGGATTAGTTCTGCATGGTCTTTCATCCTTCTTCTATTGTGAAATTTGACTTCCTTCATATTTTCTTGAATCAACGTACATAGAAATGCAATTTTTACTAGACATATTGCCTTAGAACACGTTAATTGGAATTACAATACATTTTTCAAATTTTTTCTGTTAAAGATGAGGTTATCTAGTTTTCACTTTAGTCTCAGAAATCAATTTCCGACTTATAACGAAATGTGTAGACTTTTTTGAGTTAATGTATATAAAATTCAGCATTTTAATGAACTCTTTCTTTTTATATTGGCTTTGTTTTTCTATTTGATTCAAGATAGATGAAATTTGTTAGGATTTGGATTAGTTCTGCATGGTCTTTCATCTTTCTTCTATTGTGAAATTTGACTTCCTTCATATTTTCTTGAATCAACGTACATAGAAATGCAATTTTTACTAGACATATTGCCTTAGAACACGTTAATTGGAATTACAATACATTTTTCAAATTTTTTCTGTTAAAGATGAGTTTATCTATTTTACAATTTAGTCTCAGAAATCAATTTCCGACTTATAACGAAATGTGTAGACTTTTTTGAGTTAACGTATATAAAATTCAGCATTTTAATGAACTCTTTCTTTTTATATTGGCATTGTTTCTCTATTTGATTCAAGATAGATGAAATTTGTTAGGATTTGGATTAGTTCTGCATGGTCTTTCATCTTTCTTCTATTGTGAAATTTGACTTCCTTCATATTTTCTTGAATCAACGTACATAGAAATGCAATTTTTACTAGACGTATTGCCTTAGAACATATTAATTGTAATTACAATACATTTTTCAAACTTTTTCTATTAAAGATGAGTTTATCTAGTTTACAATTTAGTCTCAGAAATCAATTTCCGACTAATAACGAAGTGTGTAAAATTTTTCGAGTTAACGTATATAAAATTCAACATTTTTATGAACTCTTTCTTTTTGTGTTAACTTTGTCTTTCTATTTGATTCAAGATAGATGAAATTTGTTAGGATTTGGATTAGTTCTGCATGGTCTTTCATCCTTCTTCTATTGTGAAATTTGACTTCCTTCATATTTTCTTGAATCAACGTACATAGAAATGCAATTTTTACTAGACATATTGCCATAGAACACGTTAATTGGAATTACAATACATTTTTCAAATTTTTTCTGTTAAAGATGAGTTTATCTAGTTTACACTTTAGTCTCAGAAATCAATTTCCGACTTATAACGAAATGTGTAGACTTTTTTGAGTTAACGTATATAAAATTCAGCATTTTAATGAACTCTTTCTATTTATATTGGCTTTGTCTTTCTATTTGATTCAAGATAGATGAAATTTGTTAGGATTTGGATTAGTTCTGCATGGTCTTTCATCTTTCTTCTATTGTGAAATTTGACTTCCTTCATATTTTCTTGAATCAACGTACATAGAAATGCAATTTTTACTAGATGTATTGCCTTAGAACATATTAATTGTAATTACAACACATTTTCCAAACTTTTTCTGTTAAAGATGAGTTTATCTAGTTTACAATTTAGTCTCAGAAATCAATTAACGACTTATAACAAAATGTGTAGACTTTTTCGAGTTAACGTATACAAAATTCAACATTTTTATGAACTCTTTCTTTTTGTGTAACTTTGTCTTTCTATTTGATTCAAGATAGAAGAAATTTGTTAGGATTTGGATTAGTTCTGCATGGTCTTTCATCCTTCTTCTATTGTTAAATTTGACTTCCTTCATATTTTCTTGAATCAACGTACATAGAAATGCAAATTTTACTAGACGTATTGCCTTAGAACACATTAATTGTAATTACAATACATTTTTCGAACTTTTTCTGTTAAAGATGAGTTTATCTAGTTTACAATTTAGTCTCAGAAATCAATTTCCGACTTATAACGAAAAGTGTAGACTTTTTTGAGTTGACGTATATAAAATTCAGCATTATAATGAACTCTTTCTTTTTATATTGGCTTTGTCTTTCTATTTGATTCAAGATAGATGAAATTTGTTAGGATTTGGATTAGTTCTGCATGGTCTTTCATCTTTCTTCTATTGTGAAATTTGACTTCCTTCATATTTTCTTGAATCAACGTACATAGAAATGCAATTTTTTCTAGACGTATTGCCTTAGAACATATTAATTGTAATTACAATACATTTTTCAAACTTTTTCTGTTAAAGATGAGTTTATCTAGTTTACAATTTAGTCTCAGAAATTAATTTCCGACTTATAACGAAATGTGTAGACTTTTTTGAGTTAACGTATATAAAATTCAACATTTTTATGAACTCTTTCTTCTGGTGTTGGCTTTGTCTTTCTATTTGATTCAAGATAGATGAAACTTGTGAGGATTTGGATTAGTTTTGCATGGTCTTTCATCTTTCTTCTATTGTGAAATTTGACTTCCTTCATATTTTCTTGAATCAACATACATAAAAATGCAATTTTAATAGACGTATTTCCGTAGAACATATTAATTGTAATTAAAATACATTTTTCATACTTTTTCTGTTGAAGATGAGTTTATCTAGTTTACAATTTAGTCTCAGAAATCAATTTCCGACTTATAACGAAATGTGTAGACTTTTTCGAGTTAACGTATATAAAATTCAACATTTTTATGAACTCTTTCTTTTTGTGTAACTTTGTCTTTCTATTTGATTCAAGATAGATTAAATTTGTTAGGATTTGGATTAGTTCTGCATGGTCTTTCATCCTTCTTCTACTGTGAAATTTGACTTGCTTCATATTTTCTTGAATCAACGTACATAGAAATGTAATTTTTACTAGACGTATTGCCTTAGAAAATATTAATTGTAATTACAATACATTTTTCAAACTTTTTCTGTTAAAGATGAGTTTATCTAGTTTACAATTTAGTCTCAGAAATCAATTTCCGACTTATAACAAAATGTGTAGACTTTTTTGAGTTGACGTATATAAAATTCAGCATTTTAATGAACTCTTTCTTTTTATATTGGCTTTGTCTTTCTATTTGATTCAAGATAGATGAAATTTGTTAGGATTTGGATTAGTTCTGCATAGTCTTTCATCTTTCTTCTATTGTGAAATTTGACTTCCTTCATATTTTCTTGAATCAACGTACATAGAAATGCAATTTTTACTAGACGTATTGCCTTACAACATATTAATTGTAATTACAATACATTTTCGAACTTTTTCTGTTAAAGATGAGTTTATCTAGTTTACAATTTAGTCTCAGAAATCAATTTCCGACTTATAACGAAAAGTGTAGACTTTTTTGAGTTAACGTATATCAAATTCAGCATTTTAATGAACTCTTTCTTTTTATATTGGCTTTGTCTTCTATCTGATTCAAGATAGATGAAATTTGTTAGGATTTGGATTAGTTCTGCATGGTCTTTAATCCTTCTTCTATTGTAAAATTTGACTACCTTCATATTTTCTTGAATCAACGTACATAGAAATGCAATTTTTACTAGACGTATTGCCTTAGAACACATTAATTGTAATTACAATACATTTTTCAAACTTTTTCTGTTAAAATGAGTTTATCTAGTTTACAATTTAGTCTCAGAAATCAATTTCCGACTTATAACGAAATGTGTAGACTTTTTTGAGTTAACGTATGAACATTTTAATGAACTCTTTCTTTTTATATTGGCTTTGTCTTCCTATTTGATTCAAGATAGATGAAATTTGTTAGGATTTGGATTAGTTCTGCATGGTCTTTCATCCTTCTTATATTTTGAAATTTGACTTCCTTCATATTTTCTAGAATCAACGTATATAGAAATGCAATTTTTACTAGACGTATTGCCTTAAAACATATTAATCGTAATTACATTACATTTTTCAAACTTTTTCTGTTAAAGATGAGTTTATGTAGTTTAAATTTAGTCTCAGAAATCAATTTATGACTTATAACGAAGTGTGTAGACTTTTTTTGAGTTAACGTATATAAAATTCAACATTTTTATGACCTCTTTCTTTTTGTGTTGGCTTTGTCTTTCTATTTGATTCAAGATATATGAAATTTGTTAGGATTTGGATTAGTTCTGCGTGATGTTTCATCCTTCTTCTACTGTCAAATTCTGCTTCCTCAATATTTTCTTGAATCAACGTAGATAGAAACGAAATTTTTACTGGACGTATTGCCTTAGAACATATTAATTGTAATTACAATATATTTTTCAAACTTTTTTATTTAAAGATGAGTTTATCTAGTTTACAATTTAGTCTCGGAAATCAATTTCTGACTTTTAACGAAATGTGTACACTTTTTTGAGTTAACGTATAAAAAATTCAACATTTTTATGAACTCTTTATTTTTGTATTGGCTTTGTCTTTCTATTTGATTCAAGATAGGTGAAATTTATTAGGATTTGGATTAGTTCTGCGTGATCTTTCATCCTTCTTCTATTGTGAAATTCTGCTTCCTTCATATATTCTTGAATCAACGTACATAGAAATGAAATTTTTACTAGTCGTATTGCCTTAGAACATATTAATTATAATTAAAATACATTTTCAAACTTTTTCTGTTAAAGATGAGTTTATCTAGTTTACAATTTAGTTTCAGAATTCAATTTCCGACTTATAACGAAATGTGTAGACTTTTTCGAGTTAACGTATATAAAATTCAACATTTTTATGAACTCTTTCTTTTGGTGTAAACTTTGTCTTTCTATTTGATTCAAGATAGATGAAATTTGTTAGGATTTGGATTAGTTCTGCATGGTCTTTCATCCTTCTTCTATTGTGAAATTTGACTTCCTTCATATTTTCTTGAATCAACGTACATAGAAATGCAATTTTTACTAGACGTATTGCCTTAGAACATATTAATTGTAATTACAACACATTTTTCAAACTTTTTCTGTTAAAGATGAGTTTATCTAGTTTACAATTTAGTCTCAGAAATCAATTAACGACTTATAACGAAATGTGTAGACTTTTTCGAGTAAACGTATACAAAATTCAACATTTTTATGAACTCTTTCTTTTTATGTAACTTTGTCTTTCTATTTGATTCAAGATAGAGGAAATTTGTTAGGATTTGGATTAGTTCTGCATGGTCTTTCATCCTTCTTCTATTGTTAAATTTGACTTCCTTCATATTTTCTTGAATCAACGTACATAGAAATGCAAATTTTACTAGACGTATTGCCTTAGAACACATTAATTGTAATTACAATACATTTTTCGAACTTTTTCTGTTAAAGATTAGTTTATCTAGTTTACAATTTAGTCTCAGAAATCAATTTCCGACTTATAACGAAAAGTGTAGACTTTTTTGAGTTAACGTATATAAAATTCAGCATTTTAATGAACTCTTTCTTTTATATTGGCTTTGTCTTTCTATTTGATTCAAGATAGATGAAATTTGTTAGGATTTGGATTAGTTCTGCATGGTCTTTAATCCTTCTTCTATTGTAAAATTTGACTACCTTCATATTTTCTTGAATCAACGTACATAGAAATGCAATTTTTACTAGACGTATTGCCTTAGAACATATTAATTGTAATTACAACACATTTTTCAAACTTTTTCTGTTAAAGATGAGTTTATCTAGTTTACAACTCAGAAATCAATTTCCGACTTATAACGAAATGTGTAGACTTTTTTGAGTTAACGTATATAAAATTCAACATTTTTATGAACTCTTTCTTCTTGTGTTGGCTTTGTCTTTCTATTTGATTCAAGATAGATGAAATTTGTTAGGATTTGGATTAGTTCTGCATGGTCTTTAATCCTTCTTCTATTGTAAAATTTGACTACCTTCATATTTTCTTGAATCAACGTACATAGAAATGCAATTTTTACTAGACGTATTGCCTTAGAACATATTAATTGTAATTACAACACATTTTTCAAACTTTTTCTGCTAAAGATGAGTTTATCTAGTTTACAATTTAGTCTCAGAAATCAATTTCCGACTTATAACGAAATGTGTAGACTTTTTTGAGTTAACGTATATAAAATTCAACATTTTTATGAACTCTTTCTTCTTGTTTTGGCTTTGTCTTTCTATTTGATTCAAGATAGATGAAATTTGTTAGGATTTGGATTAGTTCTGCATGGTCTTTCATCTTTCTTCTATTCTGAAATTTGACTTCCTTCATATTTTCTTGAATCAACGTACATAGAAATGCAATTTTTAATAGACGTATTGCCTTAGAACATATTAATTGTAATTACAATACATTATTCAAACTTTTTCTGTTAAAGATGAGTTTATCTAGTTTACAATTTAGTCTCAGAAATCAATTTCCGACTTATAACGAAATGTGTAGACTTTTTCGAGTTAACGTATATAAAATTCAACGTTTTTATGAACTCTTTCTTTTTGTGTAACTTTGTCTTTCTATTTGATTCAAGATAGAAGAAATTTGTTAGGATTTGGATTAGTTCTGCATGGTCTTTCATCCTTCTTCTATTGTTAAATTTGACTTCCTTCATATTTTCTTGAATCAACGTACATAGAAATGCAAATTTTACTAGACGTATTGCCTTAGAACACATTAATTGTAATTACAATACATTTTCGAACTTTTTCTGTTAAAGATGAGTTTATCTAGTTTACAATTTAGTCTCAGAAATCAATTTCCGACTTATAACGAAATGTGTAGACTTTTTTGAGTTAACGTATATAAAATTCAGCATTTTAATGAACTCTTTCTTTTTATATTGGCTTTGTCTTTCTATTTGATTCAAGATAGATGAAATTTGTTAGAATTTGGATTAGTTCTGCATGGTCTTTCATCTTTCTTCTATTGTGAAATTTGACTTCCTTCATATTTTCTTGAATCAACGTACATGGAAATGCAATTTTTACTAGACGTATTGCCTTAGAACATATTAATTGTAATTACAATACATTTTTCAAACTTTTTCTGTTAAAGATGAGTTTATCTAGTTTACAATTTAGTCTCAGAAATCAATTTCCGACTTATAACGAAATGTGTAGACTTTTTTGAGTTAACGTATATAAAATTCAGCATTTTATTGAACTCTTTCTTTTTATATTGGCTTTGTCTTTCTATTTGATTCAAGATAGATGAAATTTCTTAGGATTTGGATTAGTTCTGCATTGTCTTTCATCTTTCTTCTATTGTGAAATTTGACTTCCTTCATATTTTCTTGAATCAACGTACATAGAAATGCAATTTTTACTAGACGTATTGCCTTAGAACATATTAATTGTAATTACAATACATTTTTCAAACTTTTTCTGTTAAAGATGAGTTTATCTAGTTTACAATTTAATTTCAGAAATCAATTTCTGACATATAACGAAGTGTGTACTCTTTTTTGAGTTAACGTATATTAAATTCAACATTTTTTTGAACTGTGTTGGCTTTGTATTTCTATTTGATTCAAGATAGATGAAATTTGTTAGGATTTGGATTAGTTCTGCATGGTCTTTCATCCTTCTTCTATTGTGAAATTTGACTTCCTTCATATTTTCTTGAATCAACGTACATAGAAATGCAATTTTTACTAGACGTATTGCCTTAGAACATATTAATTGTAACTACAATACATTTTTAAAACATTTTCTGTTAAATATGAGTTTATCTAGTTTACAATTTAGTCTCAGAAATCAATTGACGACTTATAACGAAATGTGCTACTTTTTCGAGTAAACGTATACAAAATTCAACATTTTTATGAACTCTTTCTTTTTGTGTAACTTTGTCTTTCTATTTGATTCAAGATAGAAGAAATTTGTTAGGATTTGGATTAGTTCTGCATGGTCTTTCATCCTTCTTCTATTGTTAAATTTGACTTCCTTCATATTTTCTTGAATCAACGTACATAGAAATGCAAATTTTACTAGACGTATTGCCTTAGAACACATTAATTGTAATTACAATACATTTTCGAACTTTTTCTGTTAAAGATGAGTTTATCTAGTTTACAATTTAGTCTCAGAAATCAATTTCCGACTTATAACGAAAAGTGTAGACTTTTTTGAGTTAACGTATATCAAATTCAGCATTTTAATGAACTCTTTCTTTTTATATTGGCTTTGTCTTCTATCTGATTCAAGATAGATGAAATTTGTTAGGATTTGGATTAGTTCTGCATGGTCTTTAATCCTTCTTCTATTGTAAAATTTGACTACCTTCATATTTTCTTGAATCAACGTACATAGAAATGCAATTTTTACTAGACGTATTGCCTTAGAACACATTAATTGTAATTACAATACATTTTTCAAACTTTTTCTGTTAAAATGAGTTTATCTAGTTTACAATTTAGTCTCAGAAATCAATTTCCGACTTATAACGAAATGTGTAGACTTTTTTGAGTTAACGTATCAACATTTTAATGAACTCTTTCTTTTTATATTGGCTTTGTCTTTCTATTTGATTCAAGATAGATGAAATTTGTTAGGATTTGGATTAGTTCTGCATGGTCTTTCATCCTTCTTATATTTTGAAATTTGACTTCCTTCATATTTTCTAGAATCAACGTATATAGAAATGCAATTTTTACTAGACGTATTGCCTTAAAACATATTAATCGTAATTACATTACATTTTTCAAACTTTTTCTGTTAAAGATGAGTTTATGTAGTTTAAATTTAGTCTCAGAAATCAATTTCTGACTTATAACGAAGTGTGTAGACTTTTTTGAGTTAACGTATATTAAATTCAACATTTTTATGAACTCTTTATTTTTGTGTTGGCTTTGTCTTTCTATTTGATTCAAGATAGATGAAATTTGTTAGGATTTGGATTAGTTCTGCGTGATGTTTCATCCTTCTTCTACTGTCAAATTCTGCTTCCTCAATATTTTCTTGAATCAACGTAGATAGAAACGAAATTTTTACTGGACGTATTGCCTTAGAACATATTAATTGTAATTACAATATATTTTTCAAACTTTTTTATTTAAAGATGAGTTTATCTAGTTTACAATTTAGTCTCAGAAATCAATTTCTGACTTTTAACGAAATGTGTACACTTTTTTGAGTTAACGTATAAAAAATTCAACATTTTTATGAACTCTTTATTTTTGTATTGGCTTTGTCTTTCTATTTGATTCAAGATAGGTGAAATTTATTAGGATTTGGATTAGTTCTGCGTGATCTTTCATCCTTCTTCTATTGTGAAATTCTGCTTCCTTCATATATTCTTGAATCAACGTACATAGAAATGAAATTTTTACTAGTCGTATTGCCTTAGAACATATTAATTATAATTAAAATACATTTTTCAAACTTTTTCTGTTAAAGATGAGTTTATCTAGTTTACAATTTAGTTTCAGAATTCAATTTCCGACTTATAACGAAATGTGTAGACTTTTTCGAGTTAACGTATATAAAATTCAACATTTTTATGAACTCTTTCTTTTGGTGTAAACTTTGTCTTTCTATTTGATTCAAGATAGCTGAAATTTGTTAGGATTTGGATTAGTTCTGCATGGTCTTTCATCCTTCTTCTATTGTGAAATTTGACTTCCTTCATATTTTCTTGAATCAACGTACATAGAAATGCAATTTTTACTAGACGTATTGCCTTAGAACATATTAATTGTAACTACAATACATTTTTCAAACATTTTCTGCTAAAGATGAGTTTATCTAGTTTACAATTTAGTCTCAGAAATCAATTTCCGACTTATAACGAAATCTGTAGACTTTTTTGAGTTAACGTATATAAAATTCAACATTTTTTTGAACTCTTTCTTTTTGTGTTGGCTTTGTCTTTCTATTTGATTCAAGATAGATGAAATTTGTTAGGATTTGGATTAGTTCTGCATGGTCTTTCATCCTTCTTATATTTTGAAATTTGACTTCCTTCATATTTTCTAGAATCAACGTATATAGAAATGCAATTTTTACTAGACGTATTGCCTTAAAACATATTAATCGTAATTACATTACATTTTTCAAACTTTTTCTGTTAAAGATGAGTTTATGTAGTTTAAATTTAGTCTCAGAAATCAATTTATGACTTATAACGAAGTGTGTAGACTTTTTTGAGTTAATGTATATTAAATTCAACATTTTTATGAACTGTGTTGGCTTTGTCTTTCTATTTGATTCAAGATAGATGAAATTTGTTAGGATTTGGATTAGTTCTGCATGGTCTTTCATCCTTCTTCTATTGTGAAATTTGACTTGCTTCATATTTTCTTGAATCAACGTACATAGAAATGCAATTTTTACTAGACGTATTGCCTTAGAACATATTAATTGTAATTACAATACATTTTTCAAACTTTTTCTGTTAAAGATGAGTTTATCTAGTTTACAATTTAATTTCAGAAATCAATTTCTGACATATAACGAAGTGTGTACTCTTTTTTGAGTTAACGTATATTAAATTCAACATTTTTTTGAACTGTGTTGGCTTTGTATTTCTATTTGATTCAAGATAGATGAAATTTGTTAGGATTTGGATTAGTTCTGCATGGTCTTTCATCCTTCTTCTATTGTGAAATTTGACTTCCTTCATATTTTCTTGAATCAACGTACATAGAAATGCAATTTTTACTAGACGTATTGCCTTAGAACATATTAATTGTAACTACAATACATTTTTAAAACATTTTCTGTTAAATATGAGTTTATCTAGTTTACAATTTAGTCTCAGAAATCAATTGACGACTTATAACGAAATGTGCTACTTTTTCGAGTAAACGTATACAAAATTCAACATTTTTATGAACTCTTTCTTTTTGTGTAACTTTGTCTTTCTATTTGATTCAAGATAGAAGAAATTTGTTAGGATTTGGATTAGTTCTGCATGGTCTTTCATCCTTCTTCTATTGTTAAATTTGACTTCCTTCATATTTTCTTGAATCAACGTACATAGAAATGCAAATTTTACTAGACGTATTGCCTTAGAACACATTAATTGTAATTACAATACATTTTCGAACTTTTTCTGTTAAAGATGAGTTTATCTAGTTTACAATTTAGTCTCAGAAATCAATTTCCGACTTATAACGAAAAGTGTAGACTTTTTTGAGTTAACGTATATCAAATTCAGCATTTTAATGAACTCTTTCTTTTTATATTGGCTTTGTCTTCTATCTGATTCAAGATAGATGAAATTTGTTAGGATTTGGATTAGTTCTGCATGGTCTTTAATCCTTCTTCTATTGTAAAATTTGACTACCTTCATATTTTCTTGAATCAACGTACATAGAAATGCAATTTTTACTAGACGTATTGCCTTAGAACACATTAATTGTAATTACAATACATTTTTCAAACTTTTTCTGTTAAAATGAGTTTATCTAGTTTACAATTTAGTCTCAGAAATCAATTTCCGACTTATAACGAAATGTGTAGACTTTTTTGAGTTAACGTATCAACATTTTAATGAACTCTTTCTTTTTATATTGGCTTTGTCTTTCTATTTGATTCAAGATAGATGAAATTTGTTAGGATTTGGATTAGTTCTGCATGGTCTTTCATCTTTCTTCTATTGTGAAATTTGACTTCCTTCATATTTTCTAGAATCAACGTACATAGAAATGCAATTTTTACTAGACGTATTGCCTTAGAACATATTAATTGTAATTACAATACATTTTTCAAACTTTTTCTTTTAAAGATGAGTTTAGCTAGTTTACAATTTAGTCTCAGAAATGAATTTCCGACTTATAACGAAGTGTGTAGACTTTTTTGAGTTAACGTATATAAAATTTAACATTTTAATGAACTCTTTCTTTTTGTGTTGGCTTTTTCTTTCTATTTGATTCAAGATAGATGAAATTTTTTAGGATTTGGATTAGTTTGCATGGTCTTTCATCCTTCTTCTATTGTGAAATTTGCCTACCTTCATATTTTCTTGAATCAACATACATAAAAATGCAATTTTTACTAGCGTACATTTTTCAAACTTTTTCTGTTAAAAATGAGCTTATCTAGTTTACAATTTAATTTCATAAATTAATTTCGTACTTATAACGAAGTGTGTACACTTTTTTTGAGTTAACGTATATAAAATTCAAAATTTTTATGACCTCTTTCTTTTTGTGTTGGCTTTGTCTTTCTATTTGATTCAAGATATATGAAATTTGTTAGGATTTGGATTAGTTCTGCGTGATGTTTCATCCTTCTTCTACTGTCAAATTCTGCTTCCTCAATATTTTCTTGAATCAACGTAGATAGAAACGAAATTTTTACTGGACGTATTGCCTTAGAACATATTAATTGTAATTACAATATATTTTTCAAACTTTTTTTGTTAAAGATGAGTTTATCTAGTTTACAATTTAGTCTCGGAAATCAATTTCTGACTTTTAACGAAATGTGTACACTTTTTTGAGTTAACGTATAAAAAATTCAACATTTTTATGAACTCTTTATTTTTGTATTGGCTTTGTCTTTCTATTTGATTCAAGATAGGTGAAATTTATTAGGATTTGGATTAGTTCTGCGTGATCTTTCATCCTTCTTCTATTGTGAAATTCTGCTTCCTTCATATATTCTTGAATCAATGTACATAGAAATGAAATTTTTACTAGTCGTATTGCCTTAGAACATATTAATTATAATTAAAATACATTTTTCAAACTTTTTCTGTTAAAGATGAGTTTATCTAGTTTACAATTTAGTTTCAGAATTCAATTTCCGACTTATAACGAAATGTGTAGACTTTTTCGAGTTAACGTATATAAAATTCAACATTTTTATGAACTCTTTCTTTTGGTGTAAACTTTGTCTTTCTATTTGATTCAAGATAGATGAAATTTGTTAGGATTTGGATTAGTTCTGCATGGTCTTTCATCCTTCTTCTATTGTGAAATTTGACTTCCTTCATATTTTCTTGAATCAACGTACATAGAAATGCAATTTTTACTAGACGTATTGCCTTAGAACATATTAATTGTAACTACAATACATTTTTCAAACATTTTCTGTTAAAGATGAGTTTATCTAGTTTACAATTTAGTCTCAGAAATCAATTTCCGACTTATAAAGAAATGTGTAGACTTTTTCGAGTTAACGTATATAAAATTCAACACTTTTATGAACTCTTTCTTTTTGTGTAACTTTGTCTTTCTATTTGATTCAAGATAGAAGAAATTTGTTAGGATTTGGATTAGTTCTGCATGGTCTTTCATCCTTCTTCTATTGTTAAATTTGACTTCCTTCATATTTTCTTGAATCAACGTACATAGAAATGCAATTTTTACTAGACGTATTGCCTTGAACATATTAATTGTAATTACAATACATTTTTCAAACTTTTTCTGTTAAAGATGAGTTTATCTAGTTTACAATTTAGTCTCAGAAATCAATTTCCGACTTATAAAGAAATATGTAGACTTTTTCGAGTTAACGTATATAAAATTCAACATTTTTATGAACTCTTTCTTTTTGTGTAACTTTGTCTTTCTATTTGATTCAAGATAGAAGAAATTTGTTAGGATTTGGATTAGTTCTGCATGGTCTTTCATCCTTCTTCTATTGTTAAATTTGACTTCCTTCATATTTTCTTGAATCAACGTACATAGAAATGCAATTTTTACTAGACGTATTGCCTTAGAACATATTAATTGTAATTACAATACATTTTTCAAACTTTTTCTGTTAAAGATGAGTTTATCTAGTTTACAATTTAGTCTCAGAAATCAATTTCCGACTTATAACGAAGTGTGTAGACTTTTTCGAGTTAACGTATATAAAATTCAACATTTTTATGAACTCTTTCTTTTTGTGTTAACTTTGTCTTTCTATTTGATTCAAGATAGATGAAATTTGTTAGGATTTGGATTAGTTCTGCATGGTCTTTCATCCTTCTTCTATTGTGAAATTTGACTTCCTTCATATTTTCTTGAATCAACGTACATAGAAATGCAATTTTTATAGACGTATTTCCTTAGAACATATTAATTGTAATTACATTACATTTTTGATACTTTTTCTGTTAAAGATGAGTTTCTCTAGTTTACAATTTAGTCTCAGAAATCAATTTCCGACTTATAACGAAGTGTGTAGACTTTTTCGAGTTAACGTATATAAAATTCAACATTTTTATGAACTCTTTCTTTTTGTGTTAACTTTGTCTTTCTATTTGATTCAAGATAGATGAAATTTGTTAGGATTTGGATTAGTTCTGCATGGTCTTTCATCCTTCTTCTATTGTGAAATTTGACTTCCTTCATATTTTCTTGAATCAACATACATAGAAATGCAATTTTTAGTAGACGTAATGCCTTAGAACATTTTATTTGTGATTTTTACAATACATTTTTCAAACTTTTTCAGTTAAAGATGAGTTTATCTAGTTTACAATTTAGTCTCAGAAATCAATTTCCGACTTATAACGAAGTGTGTAGACTTTTTTGAGTTAACGTGTATAAAATTCAACATTTTTATGAACCCTTTCTTTTTGTGTTGGCTTTGTATTTCTATTTGATTCAAGATAGATTAATTTTGTTAGGATTTGGATTAGTTCTACATGGTCTTTCATCCTTCTTCTATTGTGAAATTTGACTTCCTTCATATTTCTTGAATCAACGTACATAAAAATGCAATTTTTACTAGACGTATTGCCTTAGAACATATTAATTGTAATTACAATACATTTTTCAAACTTTTTTTGTTAAAGATGAGTTTATCTAGTTTACAATTTAGTCTCAGAAATCAATTTACGACTTATAACGAAATGTGTAGACTTTTTTGAGTTAACGTGTATAAAATTCAACATTTTTATGAACTCTTTGTTTTTGTGTTGGCTTTGTCTTTCTATTTGATTTAAGATAGATGAAATTTGTTAGGATTTGGATTAGTTCTGCATGGTCTTTCATCCTTCTTCTATTGTGAAATTTGACTTCCTTCATATTTTCTTGAATCAACGCACATAGAAATGCAATTTTTACTAGGTGTATTGCCTTAGAAAATATTAATTGTAATTACAATACATTTTGCAAAATTTTTATGTTAAAGATGAGTTTATCTAGTTTACAATTTAGTCTCAGAAATCAATTTCTGTCTTATAACAAAGTGCGTAGACTTTCTTGAGTCAAAGTATATTAAATTCAACAATTTTATGAACTCTTTCTTTTTGTGTTGGCTTTGTCTTTCTATTTGATTCAAGATAGATGAAATTTTTTAGGATTTGGATTAGTTCTGCATGGTCTTTCATCCTTCTTCTATTGTGAAATTTGACTTCCTTCATATTTTCTTGAATCAACGCACATAGAAATGCAATTTTTACTAGACGTATTGCCTTAGAACATATTAATTGTAATTACAATACATTTTTCAAACTTTTTATGTTAAAGATGATTTTATCTAGTTTACAATTTAGTCTCAGAAATCAATTTCCGACTTATAACGAAATGTGTAGACTTTTTTGAGTTAACTTATATAAAATTCAACATTTTTATGAACTCTTTCTTTTTGTGTTGGCTTTGTCTTTCTATTTGATTCAAGATAGATGAAATTTGTTAGGACTTGGATTAGTTTTGCATGGTCTTTCATCCTTCTTCTATTGTGAAATTTGACTTCCTTCATATTTTCTTGAATCAACGTACATAGAAATGCAATTTTTACTAGACGTATTTCCTTAGAACATATTAATTGTAATTACAATACATTTTTCAAACTTTTTATGTTAAAGATGAGTTTATCTAGTTTACAATTTAGTCTCAGAAATCAATTTCCGACTTATAACGAAATGTGTAGACTTTTTTGAGTTAACGTATATAAAATTCAACATTTTTATGAACTCTTTCTTTTTGTGTTGGCTTTGTCTTTCTATTTTATTCAAGATAGATGAAATTTGTTACGATTTGGATTAGTTCTGCATGGTCTTTCATCCTTCTTCTATTGTGAAATTTGACTTCCTTCATATTTTCTTTAATCAACGTACATAGAAATGCAATTTTTACTAGACGTATTGCCTTAGAACATATTAATTGTAATTACGATACATTTTTCAAACATTTTCTGTTAAAGATGAGTTTATCTAGTTTACAATTTAGTCTCAGAAATCAATTTCCGACTTATAACGAAATGTGTAGACTTTATTGAGTTAACGTATATAAAATTCAACATTTTTATGAACTCTTTCCTTTATGTTGGCTTTGTCTTTTTATTTGATTCAAGATAGATGAAATTTGTTAGGATTTGGATTAGTTCTGCATGGTTTTTCAACTTTCTTCTATTGTGAAATTTGAGTTCCTTCATATTTTCTTGAATCAACGTACATAGAAATGCAATTTTTACTAGACGTATTGCCTTAGAACACATTAATTGTAATTACAATACATTTTTAAATTTTTTTCTGTTAAAGATGAATTTATCTAGTTTACAATTTAGTCTCAGAAATCAATTTCCGACTTATAACGAAAAGTGTAGACTTTTTTGAGTTAACGTATATAAAATTCATCATTTTAATGAACTCTTTCTTTTTATATTGGCTTTGTCTTTCTATTTGATTCAAGATAGATGAAATTTGTTAGGATTTGGATTAGTTCTGCATGGTCTTTCATCCTTCTTCTATTGTGAAATTTGACTTCCTTCATATTTTCTTGAATCAACGTACATAGAAATGCAATTTTTACTAGACGTATTGCCTTAGAACATATTAATTGTAACTACAATACATTTTTCAAACATTTTCTGTTAAAGATGAGTTTATCTAGTTTACAATTTGGTCTCAGAAATCAATTTCCGACTTATAACGAAATCTGTAGACTTTTTTGAGTTAACGTATATAAAATTCAACATTTTTTTGAACTCTTTCTTTTTGTGTTGGCTTTGTCTTTCTATTTGATTCAAGATAGATGAAATTTGTTAGGATTTGGATTAGTTCTGCATGGTCTTTCATCCTTCTTATATTTTGAAATTTGACTTCCTTCATATTTTCTAGAATCAACGTATATAGAAATGCAATTTTTACTAGACGTATTGCCTTAAAACATATTAATTGTAATTACATTACATTTTTCAAACTTTTTCTGTTAAAGATGAGTTTATGTAGTTTAAATTTAGTCTCAGAAATTAATTTCTGACTTATAACGAAGTGTGTAGACTTTTTTGAGTTAACGTATATTAAATTCAACATTTTTATGAACTGTGTTGGCTTTGTCTTTCTATTTGATTCAAGATAGATGAAATTTGTTAGGATTTGGATTAGTTCTGCATGGTCTTTCATCCTTCTTCTATTGTGAAATTTGACTTGCTTCATATTTTCTTGAATCAACGTACATAGAAATGCAATTTTTACTAGACGTATTGCCTTAGAACATATTAATTGTAATTACAATACATTTTTCAAACTTTTTCTGTTAAAGATGAGTTTATCTAGTTTAGAGTTTAGTCTCAGAAATCAATTTCCGACTTATAACAAAGTGTGTAGCCTTTTTTGAGTTCACGCATATAAAATTTAACATTTTTATGAACTCTTTCTTTTTGTGTTGGCTTTGTCTTTCTATTTGATTCAATATAGATGAAATTTGTTAGGATTTGGATTAATTCTGCATGGTTTTTCATCTTTCTTCTATTTTGATATTTGACTTCCTTCATATTTTCTTGAATCAACTCACATAGAAATGCAATTTTTACTAGACGTATTTCCTTAGAACATATTAATTGTAAATACAATACATTTCTCAAACTTTTTCTGTTAAAGATGAGTTTATCTAGTCTACAATTTAGTCTCAGAAATCAATTTCCGACTTATAACGAAATGTGTAGACTTTTTTTAGTTAACGTATATAAAATTAAACATTTTTATAAACTCTTTCTTTTTGTGTTGGCTTTGTCTCTCTATTTGATTCAAGATAGATGAAATTTGTTAGGATTTGGATTAGTTCTGCATGGTCTTTCATCCTTCTTCTATTGTGAATTCTGACTTCCTTCATATTTTCTTTAATCAACGTACATAGAAATGCAATTTTTACTAGACGTATTGCCTTAGAACATATTAATTGTAATTACAATACATTTTTCAAACATTTTCTGTTAAAGATGAGTTTATCTAGTTTACAATTTAGTCTCAGAAATCAATTTCCGACTTATAACAAAGTGTGTAGCCTTTTTTGAGTTAACGCATATAAAATTTAACATTTTTATGAACTCTTTCTTCTTGTGTTGGCTTTGTCTTTCTATTTGATTCAAGATAGATGAAATTTGTTAGGATTTGGATTAATTCTGCATGGTTTTTCATCTTTCTTCTATTTTGAAATTTGACTTCCTTCATATTTTCTTGAATCAACGTACATAGAAATGCAATTTTTACTAAACGTATTTCCTTAGAACATATTAATTGTAAATACAATACATTTCTCAAACTTTTTCTGTTAAAGATGAGTTTATCTAGTCTACAATTTAGTCTCAGAAATCAATTTCCGACTTATAACGAAAAGTGTAGACTTTTTTGAGTTAACGTATATAAAATTCATCATTTTAATGAACTCTTTCTTTTTATATTGGCTTTGTCTTTCTATTTGATTCAAATAAATGAAATTTGTTATGATTTGGATTAGTTCTGCATGGTCTTTCATCCTTCTTCTATTGTGAATTCTGACTTCCTTCATATTTTCTTTAATATTACAATTAATATGTTCTAAGGCAATACGTCTAGTAAAAATTGCGTTTCTATGTACGTTGATTCAAGAAAATGTGAAGGAAGTCAAAGTCAAATTTCACAATAGAAGAAGGATGAAAGACCATGCACAACTAATCCAAATCCTAACAAATTTCATCTATCTGAATCAAATAGAAAGACAAAGCCAACACAAAAAGAAAGAGTTCATAAAAATGTTGAATTTTATATACGTTAACTCAAAAAAGTCTACACATTTCGTTATAAGTCGGAAATTGATTTCTGAGACTAAATTGTAAACTAGATAAACTCATCTTTAACAGAAAAAGTTTGAAAAATGTATTGTAATTACAATTAATATGTTCTAAGGCAATACGTCTAATAAAAATTTCATTTCTATGTACCTTGATTCAAGAAAATATGAAGGAAGCCAAATTTCACATTAGAAGAAGGATGAAAGATCACGCAGAACTAATCCAAATCATAACAAATTTCATTTATTTGAATCAAATTGAAAGACAAAGCCAATACAAAAAGAAAGAGTTCATAAAAATGTTGAATTTTATATACGTTAACTCGAAAAAGTCTACACACTTCGTTATAAGTCAGAAATTAATTTCCGAGACAAAATTGTAAACTAGATAAACTCATCTTTAAGAAAAAAAGTTTGAAAAATGTATTTGTAATTATAATTAATATGTTCTAAGGCAATACGTCTAGTAAAAATTGCATTCATATGTACGTTGATTCAAGAAAATATGAAGGAAGTCAAATTTCACAATAGAAGAAGGATGAAAGACCATGCAGAACTAATCCAAATCCTAACAAATTTCATCTATCTTGAATCAAATAGAAATCCAAAGCCAACACAAAAGGAAAGAGTTCATAAAAATGTTGAATTTTATATACGTTAACTCAAAAAAGTCTACACACTTCGTTATACATCTGAAATTAATTTCTGAGACTAAATAGTAAACTAGATAAACTCATCTTTAACAGAAAAAGTTTGAAAAATGTATTGTAATTACAATTAATATGTTCTAAGGCAATACGTCTAGTAAAAATTGCATTTCTATGTAAGTTGATTCAAGAAAATATGAAGGAAGTCAAATTTCACAATAGAAGAATGATGAAAGACCATGCACAACTAATCCAAATCCTAACAAATTTCATCTATCTTGAATCAAA